>NW_016908244.1:554132-560988 GCF_001483705.2 Eufriesea mexicana | reverse complement strand
CCCCCCCCCCCCCCCGCGCTCCCTCCCCTTCGCGATGTTTTCTTCAATGCAGAAAAACTCGATATTTCTCGCCGCCTTAGGAAAACGCAGATCGCGGTTAATCTCCTTCGATGTTATTACTATTATTATTATTATTATTATTATCGTTATTATTATCATCGGAGAAGGGATACATTGTACGGATACGCGTATAAAATTTGCATTACGTCGGATCACTCTCTAGATGCACCGAAAATAACAGGGTGCGTCGCCATTTCGTTGCGAATCGCGGTCAAAGTTTCGCCACGTATTTTCCCCCTCCGATATTTTCCGCGGTTTTATCAAAGTTTCCGCCCCTTTCCCACGAAAATACACACACCGCTAATGGGATACGTAACAGCCGGTGGTAAATTTAATCTCCGCCATCGGTCTTTACGCGAGCACGAGGCTTCGGGCGATCGGTAGGCTCGCGTTCCGTCTCTTTCCTCGGTGTCTCGTTAACGATTCCAGCTATCTCCGGCTGGATCGGGCCGCGCGTCAGGCAGTCCGGGTTAAGCTCGACGGAAAAAACCCGAGCCGATAGAATCCCGAAGCGCGCGCGGAATTTTACCCGCGCTGACACCGTCGATAATCGACCGAGGTATTATCCGGGTTCGCGAAGCGGCGGGGAGACAAATTCGCGTTTAACCCCTTGCCCCGCGATGTAAGATTCGACAGAGTGGTCCGAAAACGTGAACAGAACTGCCGAGTCTCTGGGCCATTCCACGGCTCCGCAAACCTGTCTTAAGTTGTACCAATCGCAAACCATGGGCGTGACACGTGGTGTTTGCATTTGGTCCGGCCGACGTACCACGTGCCAGGCCCGTGATAGTCAGTTTCGACCCGACCGATGTACCACGAGCCAGGCACGTGATAGTCAGTTCCGGCCCGACTAATGTACCACGAGTCTCACACGTGGTTGTAGGTGAAAGAGCTAACGCGGCGCGATCCATTCGCCAACCTCGCGTTTATTCACGACTAACGCGTTTCGAGGCGCAGTTTTCCTCCGTTAACAAGCTACTCCCCGGATGCAAAAACCCGCTGCTCTTCCACGAATCGTTTCCCATTGGGACGACCCAGCCGGCAATCATCGCGAAATGTCGGAAAGTGTCGTTGGTTATGTTCTCACGGCCACACGCGGATTAAGTCGTTCCTTGAGTGTGGCGGTTCATGCGAGATACTCGTCTCTGTTATTACCGTGTACCTTTTTGCATTTAATCCCGCTCTCATAAAGCCGCGATGGAGATACTTCTCCGGCGGAGGAAAATTCTTCTTTCAATTAACGTTGAAAATCGTAATCCGGGATTCGCGTTAAACGAAAGAATAGTCGGGTCGGGTGACTTCGCGGAGCTTGTCGAACGTTAGAATCGCGAATATTCGACGTTTCGTAACGCGCGATGCTGATAAATTCGATGATAAAATTAATTATACAGGTGCAACGTGCCGCGTGATGTATTCGCATCTCGGTGTACCATTTACTCTGGTTTCTTGGGATAATTAGGATTATTTCCGTGGATACGATTCTCCGCAGACCTTTCCATTATTCATCAGCTGGGCGCAGCTTCCGTTTCCGTTCGGCCGATTCTCAGGAAAATCGCGCTTACCGCGGGCCAGCCGAATAACAGGTCCGGGAATATCGGTGAAAGCTGGACAGAGCGGGAATTTTATTCGTAGCTTTTTCTCTTTCGACGTCACCCCTGTTGACCATCCGCGATAGAAACAAACTGGCCTCGTGAATCCCGGCGGTGGCTTGTCAGCGTGACAATACGCGCCGCTGTTACGTCGCTAAAGTATTGGGCGTACGTGTTTACATAGGTAGATCTCGTAAGCGTTGGATATCAGCCGTCAAGCGTCCGCGTGCAAAATTGCTTCGTGACGTGTTTGCCGTTTCGTTGGCCGGTGTGTGCGAACCGCGGCGAAATCACGGTTCGCTCGTCGATGGGGTGCGAGCGAACGGGACACGGGAACGCGTGTTCCGGGGGTGGAAAACTGCACGAGGGAAGAGACGATCCCGGTCACGCAGGGGATAGCGATGGGAAGAAGAAGAGGTCATCGAATCGCGGCGACCCTTGTCGCGAGCATACGTCTCGTCTCGCGGGCATTGTACGCGACGTCTATATCCGCTCGAGGAGTATATAAACGCGGCGAGACGCCGTTCACGCGATCTCACGTTCGTCGATATTTCGGGATGAAGCGGTAAAGCTGTTTGCTTGCTCGTCGTCGAGACGCCGTGTCTTCTCGCGAGGTGCTTGCGCGCTTTCCGCTCGATACGCGTACCGCGTGGCACGGATGTATATTAAACGGAAAGAATTTCTCGGCGTCTCGAACGGATTAATAATCTCGGTTCGGA
Source organism: Eufriesea mexicana (assembly GCF_001483705.2). Taxonomy (NCBI): domain Eukaryota; kingdom Metazoa; phylum Arthropoda; class Insecta; order Hymenoptera; family Apidae; genus Eufriesea; species Eufriesea mexicana. The sequence continues at coordinate 558,620 of NW_016908244.1, read as the reverse complement.
ACGTGACTCGACGTGGAAGACGGTCTGAACGATGGACACAGACGCGTGCATAGTTGGCTAGTCGCTGCTCGCAGGCTGAATAGACGAGCAACCCCCCTCGTCTATCATCGAACCGCGACGCTAGGAATACATTATCGACGATGCAATCTCGCGGAGGTTAAGACAGATATATGGAGACTAGAGGCGCGTCGATCTATCGGCAGATTGAAATCTTGGCTGACGAAAATTGCCGCGCGGAAGCTAGCTACGATCAGCTTTATCGTGAACGCTCGCGTGTTTGGAGACCCGACCTCGCCGATCCCCGCGAGATTGCCGTCGATTAAGTTGTTATCCGCGCCAGGACGTATCCACAGGGCGGCGACTTGCATCTTCTTCGCCGGTCAGGAAACGGTTAAGACGGATCGATGCGCGAGTTAGGCTCCGTCTATCTCGAAGCCGGTGAAATCGTTAGATTGCCGTCGATTAAGTTGTTATCCGCGCCAGGACGTATTCACAGGGCGGCGACTTGCATCTTCTTCGCCGGTCAGGAAACGGTTAAGACGGATCGATACGCGAGTCAGGCTCCGTCTATCTCGAAGCCGGTGAAATCGCCTAAGTAACGAACGCGTATGCGTCCCATCGCTCGTTCATCGCGATCTTCGAACGGGTAACATGGGTCATACTAGGCTAAGCTCGTTGAGTGATATTGCGCGTCTTTTTCAATGGGTGCTTATTACGTCGAAGCCGATGCCTGCGTTAATACGTCGACCAGCTTGCGAAACGAGCACTCGCGGCTGGTCCCATTCACGCGCGACTCTTAAATGAACCGGATGTTTCGCTTATTTAGCGAATGTCCTCCTGTGCCCTCGCTTCTTTTCACCGGCGTATTTTCCAGGCTCCGTTGCCCCTTTATCTCCGTGCCTCTGCATCTTCGGGTAATACGTACAGTCGCGGGAAATCAATCGGCCGCAACCGCAAAATAGGATATGCTCGATAACCTGACCTGGCCAATTCCCTTTCCACTCGTAGCCGGGCACTCGACGATTAATTAATTGGCCGCGATTCATAAATCGTTGTCCAAACGTGCACTCCGGTCCGGCCAATCGAATACCAGCCATCGAAGAGGCAACGTTTCCGTCCCTTCCTACGGTTCTTTATACTCTCGTATAATTAACCGCAGCAAAGTAACCTTCCGAGGACGTCCTTTGAATTTTCAATTACGTCCTTCGAGGTAACTCGTCGCCGGTCGTTTATGACACAAACGGCGCCGCGAACCGAGCGACCCTTTCATCCGGGACTGCGCTGCAAACGCGACAGGCGTACGCGTTTTTACGCTCACGGTTTCGCCGCGAGTTGCACGCTCCGCGCGACTCGCTTATCCCGGAGGACGGGGAGCCCGGCGTGTCGCGGGTTTGTCGAGTGCTGCGTTCACCGCAAGACGGTTCCCGGTCCTGACGTGTGGCTTCCTTCGCGATAGACTAAACCCGCATGACTGATCTTTCGCGCGCTGCACATCTCGTCGTACAGCCTCCCTCGCTCGTGGCCCGGTCTCCGGTTCCGAGCTGGGGTCTGCTCGGGACGGCGAGGAAAAGACGGAGTGGGAACGCGCGAACCAGGGGGGGCCGCTGACGAGTCGCAGCCGGCGTAATTCGTGGACACACCCGGCTGCAGGGGTGCGCGTCGGTTAATCGAATTAGTTAGAGTAGCTTGTTGTCAAAATACACCGCAAATCGTGGCTGGGTACGCGGCCGTCGCGTTTATTTTCCAGTTACAGCTCGTATCGGCGTTTCTGCTTCAATCAACGCTTCGGATGTTCGATTTTCGCGCGATTCGCCGTGATGCGTTCACGGACGGCCGATATCGTCACGGGATACAGGGTGCAGAGGAAGGGCGAGAGGAGAGGGTGCCGAGGTGGTGGAAATTGGAAAGTATTTAAGGGAAGGAGGGAGCAATAACGCGGTTACGAGTCCACGAGGGTACTCGATTGCTGGGATCCGATTCCTTGTCGAGATCGGGGGATCGGCGATGGGGAATGGAAGGGTGATTCGACTGTTGGATGTCTTACCGGAAAGGGGAGAGATTATCGCCGCGGCGCGATTATCAGTCGTCCGAGACACCGTTGATTTACATCTCGAGGCTGTCTCGAGCGTATCGACTGTCTACTCGCCGGTAAATCCATAGGTTTCCGCTCGTTCGTCTAGCGCGTTAACTCGCCCGTTGGTCGTTTGAAACGAGTCGAAACTTTGAGTAATAAGCGGGCAGGAATACGATTAAAATGGACCTGGTGTTGACGCGCGGTTTATTGAAGTTACCAGCGTGCCATTATCGCTTCCCGTCGAACGTATAATCCGACCGATAAACCGGTCGTTGGGCGATGAAGAGAAAGAAGGAAAGAGGGGTGGATGAGAGCGTGGCTATTGCGATAAGTAAATGGAGGGGTCCACGATCAAATTGACTGAGAGGAATTTCCGATTCTCCCGGAGCAAGGACGTTTGAGGGGATTTTAAAGACGCCCCGTGACAGACATCGATTTTCTCTTGGCCACCGCTGCTGGAACGCAATAATTCCGTGTACTTTTCTCGATCCTCCGTCTAAAGTCTCGGCGAGGAATCAATCGGTTTAGAGTTCATTTCCTCCACGACCACCCCGATCTTCCGCGTTCAATTTCCGAGCGCTCTACGCGCGCCACGCGGAAAGAGATCAACGCGTTGCCAACAGCAGCGGCTCTTTCAGCGTCTTCGGCCAGCGGTCTTGATTGCATTGGTTAGAGCTGCTCGGTTACTTCTATCGCGAGGTTATTCCTGTCGCTTATTGGCCTCCATTTGCTAGGCGCAAATACAATTTCGTCGTGTTTGAGGAGCTCGGTTTTTACGTAAACGCTAGGAGTAAGTAGGTCGGCTGGCAGTCTTGGGCTGCTCAGCTGACCAATCAGAAAATGTAAAGAAAGGGTAGCCCGAGTTGAATCAGCCGCCGTTCGACCACCGTCCTCCTGTCGTTCTATCATCCCGGATTTTATCTCGGTAATTAATCGATCCATCGAGAGATTAAAGCGTGTAATATCGTCGCGATCGACATCCGCTCGATGTTAAAGTTGCATATCCATTTCCCGCTGCAACTAGCCGCAGTGCGTACAGTCGAAAGCCTCGTGTGCTATTGATTAGCGGTCACGTCGTTCCAAACAATTAGGCTATTGTGCTTCTGGTCGGATCCGACGGTCAAATGTCAGAGTTGCGCCTACTCGATCTTTCGCGTGCGTATGCGCAGATCCTTTTCCAATTCTTCGTTGCTTCAAATACCCTGTCAGAGACGCTGCTTCGAATTCCGGATTTTTTCCTCTTCCGACGCCGGCGCGAAGGAGCTTAACTTTAATTATGAATTTCGTATGAATCATTAACCGTCCACCTGTAAAAGTTACGGTTATACTCGACCGGACGAGTATTCGCGAAGTAAGAAAGACTCGTTAAAAAGTTTAGTCGTCGCCTGCGGAGCTGCGCGCTCGGCGAAATCGTCTTCGTCGTCGGTTGTTTCAATAATAATTAAGTCGTACGTGGGAAAAGCTCGTTTTTCTTCGGTCGCGAGCGTTGCAGCAAGCCGTAAAAACGTGCCATGCCTCTGTTGTGTACCGTGGGTAACGAGGCGCAACGAGATGCAACGGTACAAAGTAACGAGAAAGAGCGACGCGCGAGACTGTCTTGGAGGCGCGCGTAAACTTCCGCTCGCATAGGTGGCAGGGCAGTCGCGGTTCGCCGCGCCGCCATCTTTAACGGCGAATTTCGTCTATCGCGACTCACCCATCGTGTCACGGATCGGTTATTTCTCCTTCCTCTGGAAAGGGGGCTTGGAGGGTTCTCGAATAGGGATTTCGAATAACTGGAAAGATCGATCGGAGGTTGTAATCTCCATAGCTGAACAATTTTTCTATCGCGTCAAAGGAGATTCATTTCCTAGGTCCTTTGAAGTATAAGAGCCGAGATAGCTTTAAAATATTCCCTTGTTGACGCAAAGTAGATCGTCGTGAAACATTTCCTCGGAGGAGCGACAACTTTGTAGGAAACGTTTCGCTCGCGCGACGTCTTCGAGGAAGAATACACAGAGCTAACGACTCGTTATCGTTGCCGAGAAATTTATAGGAATTTAAAAAGTTTAATCTCTCTCGAACGATACCGTTCGACTCGACTCTCGGAGAGACGCGTAAGTGGCAGAGGGCGACCGTTCGTATTCCCAGGGGAATTATCCGGCAAGTATTTTCGAACGAGCGAAGAATGCTTCATAATGAAACAAGGCCTCTTTGAAAAATTCCGCTTCGGGGTCCAGGCGAGCCGGGAAATTACCCAGGCAATCGTCGCACGAACGACCGTAAAAACGAAACACCTCGAACGCCGTTCCGAATCGCGTGTCGATTACGAGATTGCGCAAACCTTTCGTCCCCGATTCCATTCGATTAATCGCTCGTCGCGAGAGAGTCCTCGACTTCGATCGCGTCTAGCCGGAAAGAAATCGGCGGAAGAG
>NW_016908244.1:492603-554122 GCF_001483705.2 Eufriesea mexicana | reverse complement strand
TCCGAGCGGAACCGGAAACGTTGGCAGCGGCGGATGACCCAGGAGCGCGTTTACGCGTTTTCAGGCCTCTTCGGGCGAGAGTTCGCCAAGTGTCGTGACGCAATAAGGAGGATTTGAATGTTAAGGATGCTCGGGGCGAGATTAGCGAAATCTCGGAGCCAAACTGTACAACGATTTTCGGCTCTTAGCAGGCGCCGGTAATCTACGGGCAAGTCCGCAAGAAGAGGGCGGAAGACTACGAAGAGGAGAGGACTCTTTGCGCTCCGGGAAGTCCAACTAAGTTTCAAACTAAGTTAGTAACGTAGATCCTATTAACTAGTAAGGTAATATAGGCCAAGAGTCTTATCGCGGAAATTATCTTCGCCTTATACGATTCTTTTTTAAACTCCTCCCTTAAGCCTTACTTCCACCGCCCTTGCCCCGTCTCTTTCACACGCTTTTCGGCCTGTTCCGAGGAATCGCTGAAAGGCGACCGGAGGACACCTTCTTCCAGCTATACCTCGCGCGTAAATCGAACAGCCGCGATTTATCGCGCGAGCGGAAACATCGTCCGGTAATTGCGAATGAAGACACGACTCTCGTCTTTTTTCCTTCGATATCTCGCTGAAATAGAGCCGTTGCTCGTAATTCAGCCTCGGCCTGACGTTTATATCCGAAATTATACTCGAATCGCGCGGTTCTTCCGGGAACCTTCTTCACCCTCCTTCCATTTTTACCACGGGGCTACGCAAGAGAGAATTTTATTCCCTCGCAAGCTTCGAGGATACGGCCAACGTTCAAAGCCGCTTTCCTCCCCGTCAGAATCGAATAAGCAATTTGCCCGCGTTTACGAGACACCTGTCCCGCGCATTTTCTAAGCTCGTTTTCAAACGCGCGCGGAATTGGAAAATCAGGCCGCGGTAATAGTCGACGAGACGCGGCGGCGACTTGGCGAAGCCACGGGCTTCTTTGCTTTCAGGATTAATTAAAACGAGCTGGCGCACTCGTGGCACGCTGGCCGTTCCGCTCGCGTATATTTCATCGACTCCGCGTATTTCTATCGAAACGCAGGAGAAGCGACGAGCAAAGCGGCGGGTGGGAAAGGGGTGGAAAAGGGGTGGGAAATGGTGGCGAAAAAAGAAACACAACCGCGTTAGTTTACCGGCTCTTTGCGATCCAACGAAACGGTATTTTCCAATCTTCGACCAATTAAGGATTCGATTGCCTCGCGGTTTAGCCAGCGAGTTCCAGGGCCTCCACCCCCGTTTTCGCGTTTTCAGCTTCTAAGAGACGACGTTAATCGATGGTGTACGATAATAGAATATTCTCGGAACGGTGGAGCCTCGCTGGCCGATTCGATGAATCGAAGTTTCTTGATTAATTCGCTATTCGAGCGTATTCCACGAGACCGCGGAACGCGTGTGTATATATAATATACACACGTGCGCGCGTTTGGGGTGGTTTCGCGCAGGTACGCGAGTGAGCCGCGAGCGGGAAGCAAGTTTTTCAGGAACCCCGTGGCCGATGATAAATTCCGTCCGTTCTTCGGCTTGGTACTTTTGTGCGCGCTAGCTGCCGGGGTCAGGACGATTCCGGTTGTCAGGTAGGATTCATGGTGACGCAGGTGGCGGAGGAAAAAAGTGAATTTTCGGCGTGACATCGGTTATTCCGGTCGTGGCTCCGACGACATAAATCGTAAGCCACCGACTGCCGAGCAATCAATACCAAGTGTCTGCACGCGTGTACTCCTCTACGCCTCGCTGTTCCCGCGTATGCGCGTGTCCGTTACGCGTGCATATGCCCGCGAGCGAACGGTCGGACAACGAGACCCGCGAATCCCCGGAGATGCCGACCGGGCAAAATGTAACCAACGGGGAGTCCATCATCTTCGATGCGCTCGCGTTGGATACGCGCGGATCGATGCGCGACCTGCTGACACCAGTCGCCGGAAAGTGCAGACGATCCGATTGTAAACAGAGCGCGGAATCGCGTAGCTATCTGCCGGGTACAGCGATCGGGCTACGTAATTCGCGCACCCTCCAACCAAGCTCCGTCCCATCCCGAAGATATTTCGAAAAATATTCTCCACGATATCGCGAAGGATATTCTCGACGACGCGAAACAGATTTACGACGATCGAAGGAACGTCTGGCTCGCTCGTTCCGCAGTCATCGTGTTCCCCTTTTCATTAGTCTCCTCGAATCGTTTGGAGAAAATCGTCAGAAGTTCTCTTCTTGCCCGCGATTTTCCTCCTTCTCTGGCACGCACCGAGCACCGGCCGGCGTCTCCGTTTCCCGGCACTCGAGCAGAAACGCTGCCGCGGCACTCGCCACCCTCGCTCGCCGCTCTTTCGAGCCCTTCACCACCCTCTGCACCACCGGCCTCACCCTCCGGAGACCCTTCACATCCAGCGTCGTCGACGCCGTTACCACCGCTAACACCCTCTTTCACTCTCCGCCCCCTACCCCTCGGGGTTGCAGTCACTACTAGTCATTTCAGGGGCGACCACTCGCGCTATCGAGCACGGTTGAAGCGCGTCTGAAACCTCGCCGACGTCTGCGAGGTTTTTTGCGATTGCATCGGAGGAAAGGTAGAAAACTCCTACCATTTCTCCTTCTCCCTCCCTTCCTCTCGCGCGCGTCTCACCCTCGCGTCGGTACGCCTCGAGCGAGCCGCTAAACGCGCCACGATAAACGACGAGGGCAACCGGTTACCCCCGGAGGGGCGTCGCGCGTAGCCGAGGCTGTTTCGTAATTGGCAGATTATTAAACCGCCACGCAACCGCTAGTCCGACACAATACGCGTCGTTTTCCTTTTTTCTTTTTTTTTTTTCCTGTCCTTTCTACGTTTCTCTTCTCGCGCCTTCTTGCGCCTTTCTTTCGGGCACAATGGCGCGCGAGACTCGTCGCGGCACTCGCTTAATTGAAACGGCCGTGGAAGCTCATCAATCGGATGTAAGACGGAGGCGGGCGCGAGTGTCTGCCGCGTGGGCCGGAAACGGCGCGAATGGCTGGAACGGTAGATCCCGGAAGGCGCGCGAGGAAGTCTGCTCTCGGCTCGCGTTAATCGAGACGAAATCGCGCCGTTTCCCCGTAACCCCGGCGAACCCCAGCCGCGGAAGCTCGCAGCTTCTTACGAGCGTGTAATTTCGTTGGGCGAGTCGCGTTTGATACCGGGCCCGCTCGCAACGGGCAAACTTTTTTCATTCGGTACTCGAGTTGGGCCGCTTCTGACACGGCGCATGCTCGCGTAAACGTTATCAAACCCGTGGCGAAATAGCCGTTCGGCACCGCTCCGTGCTCGTAGTTTATTCTTGCTAAAAGCACTTCCGGTTAATCCCTTCCACCAGCCCGCTAAGCTTTTTCGTTTCGCTGCCCGGCCATCGAACGAAAGCTCTTCGACCTTTTAATGTGGCTTATTTTACAGCGAGTAAATGCTTCGGAAATCCGCTTTCCGCGAAATCAGCGTTTAAAGTGTTCGCTTTGCTCCGAACCATGACTCCCGTATTTAGAATCGTACAATGGGATGATAAAATTCACTCTCTCCTTCCTCTCCTTCGTTTCCCTGTTTCCTGTCCCCTCTGTTACCTTTGCTTCTGTTTTTTCCTTTCAACCACCACCTATCGGGGACCAGCGGAAAGCCCGTCGAGTGTATTTCTTCGATCGGCCATCGAGCGTCGAATCCGGTGGGCGCGCGTCGTCACCGCGACGAGAAAAGAATCCGGGCAAGGAAGGAAATGCTGTCGGTTTTTCAAGATCCTCTCGTCAGCCTCTTCGTCGACCCTTTTGCATCCACTCATCTCCGGCGTGGTAGTCTTTGCCAGTCGTTTCATGGACGAGAACCCGGTGCTCGAATCGCTCGAAACCAAAGCTGCGTACTGTATATATATATATATACTATTCGCGCGATTGCGGGCGGAAGCCGGGTCGCGGAAGTCGCTCGCGTCACCACTCTCGTTATTACCCGTAGGATTTAACGGTCGCGTGGACCACTGCGAGGGAGGCGAAACTGGAAGAACACGGGAGACGGGACAGATGGAGGGAGAGAGGGTGGCTGTCTGTTTCGCGAGGGTCGTTCGAAAGTTCGGAACCCGCGTAATCCAGCGGGCGTTCGTCGAATGGCGTAATCGGGACTCGTTTGAATTTAAAATGCGCTGCCAGTGAATGTTTTTCCCCTCTTTCCGGAACGCACGCTAAAAAGGACCAACGACCTATTTGCCAGTGGCGCGGAGAAACGGCGAGTAGGGCACTGGAGAGACGAGGAGAGTCGGTTTCGGATCGTAGAAACCCGCTGAAGCTTCCGACGTTCCCTTCCGCGGCTTCGCCCCGACCTCGCTATCTCTCCTCGTCGCTATTAAAGTAACCACCGGTTACAGCGGCGCGATTTGAATACTAGGATACGTTTAAAAGTTTACGCCGCGAGGGCAGGACCCCTTGGAAAGCGGGACGGGGGGAAGAGCTCGGAGGATACGCGCGAGGGTGGTCGGTGGAAAAAAGTTATGGGACGAAAACAACGTCGATCGGTTCCGAGGGCCTAGATCGAAACATCGATATGATTGCAATTTGCATCTAAATTGCGTCCCTTTTTTATTTTCTTTTTTTTTTTCCCCCTCGTTGCTTTTCGAGGAATACGCTAGGAATTTTCTCGCGTTCGACTATCCGGCTACGAGCGCGAGTTTTGCACGTCGGTTAACGCGATACCGTGGCGAATATAGCGCGAATATAGCACTTTGTACGCGAACCAGACGCGCGCACCGTTCCCGAGGATATCGATTATAAATAATAGAAAAGTACAGTACCGCGGAGCCAATGAAGTATGCTCGGTCGATCGGAGGACGGAACGAACTCGTCTATAGGAATAGACGGAAAATTGAACCCACGCCGCGTCGCGCTAATAAAACGTTCGCCGAAACAATTCCGACGGTCCATTCGAGGACCGTTTCGCGCGTCCGTTAGCCTCTTTATATTCCGTCGACAATGGCCGCACGTTACCCGCGTGTACGATAAGATTGCACGTTTTATAACTCGCGGAGGAAGCAACGACTTACACGCGGCGCGGTGGCACCGCCAACTTTCCGTCACCCGTGCACCGATTGACCCGGCAGCACACCGTTGGCTCTATCGAACGAGACGCATCGTCGCGTGCCTATATTCGGTCGTATTTATAGCGGAACAGCTCGTAAACACGGGGAAGCCGGTCGTAAAACGTCGGGCTGTACGCGATTCCGATCACAGGACTCGACGAGGCGAATCTGCCCGACAACGCGAGTGCACGCGAGTTCCGCTTCCTCCGGCTCGTTCGAGGATGCGTTTGCAGCCCGTGCAGCACAGGCACCGACCGCACGGAACGGCCTCGTTTTATCGCGGCTGCATCAGCTGCGTCCGCCCCGCGACTAGGCGTTATTCAATTTGCGACGCGCGCCCGAGTAGCAGGATGGAATCGCGGTTCCTCGTCTCCGCGAGGAAATTGCCAGCGAGTCGAACGATCGCGAGCGAGCCGGTGCTCGATAAACTCTCGCGCTTTGTTTACCGCCGTACCTGTGCCGCGCGATCGATCCGCGTTTCGATACCAGCAGGCGAAGGCGTGACGGATGCGCGTCATAGGGGTTAATTTACAGACCTCGAGGACCAGGGGTAAGAATGTTTAACCGGTACTCTATATAATTGCGCGATTTGGGCCCGGTCCAAGCGTCCTGGACAGACAAGGTTATTACGCGATCTCCGGCTCGGTGCATCACGCTATTAAGCGTCGCTTTAAACCCGTTCGACGTAAATTCCTCGAGCTCGTTTTTCACGGATCGACCGTTACACGAGAGCGTCACCTGAACGCGATGGCGCTCCACCGGAGACTTAATACGTTACGCCGCTTCGGACATGGTAGACGCATCGTTGGGACGTTTCTTCTTACACCGCTATTAATATCCGATCCGTACCGTGTGTCCCTCCGGTCCTCCGATAAGTAATATCCCCGGTAAGCAAACACGTAGTTTCCAGCAGAACGAGGAAGGGGGGTTGCGCGATTGCGGATGCGAACGAAAATAAGCATCGGGATACACCGATCGGGTGACCGAATCGGTTCGCGAATTCGTTGCCATCGCGAGTATCGAGCCGGGAAAACTCGCGGCGTTTTCTTTCGCTTACCGCGCGCGCGAAGGAAAACGCCCGAGGGTGGCGAGAGCGAACCCCGAGGTCGGTTTACTCGTCGAGGTCAGCCCCTTTTGCCTATGAAAGACAACCCTTCGATAAATCCGCCACGAAAGACCTTTGACTTAACGCGGTGTTAGCGTTAGTCGGAGAGAGCGTACAGGCAACGCGAAAATCCAACCCCTGCGGCCCTGTCTAGACGCTTGCCCCTCTATTATTGATCCTGCCGCGGCAATGGGATGAAAATCCCATTGACGTAAAGCGTCGAATTTGTGGGAATTCCTGACACCACCGATACGACACACGCGTCACGAGTTTTCGCGAAACTCACCCCTCCGTGTTTTGGCCCCCCCCCGAGGGGGGGGGGGGGGGAGGTGTTTTCGGGTCCCGCGGTGACCGATACGCCGCTTTTTCCTCGTCGATGACCAATCTTCCGGGCAAACACGTCCGACGCGAAGCCCGCAGACTCGGTGTACTCGTGTACCTCCTGGGGGTGCAATCTCGCGATGAACGCCCCGAGGTTTGCGAACTTTAACCTGGACGATGAAAGGCCCCGACGTGGAGTTAACGAGCAACTTCTTGATGGAATTTCGCGTGTTTTAAAGAAAAGATCAGAGGCGAGGGATCTTGGCGCTAGTTTCTTTTAGCCGTTACGAGGGTTGAATCTAAAAGCTGGAATCCAGGTCCCACCTGTTTGATGCGTTCCCGGCAACGACCGGGGCGGGATGGAAACTTACAGGGACGTGGTTTACGATTATTGCCTGCTTGGAATTGGCGCCATCGGTCGTACCATTTGTTAGTTACTTTACCGTGGTTTAGTAGACGACGTAAGCCTCCCAGGCTACGAAACAACGTTCCTCTTATCCTTCTCTTCCCTGTCTTCTCTCCGCTTTCTCGCCTTTTACCCTTCCATTTCCATGTTCGCAATAAGGGGATCTCGAATCTTGGCGAGACGTTTCATATCGTTCCGAGCGAAACGAGCGCGGTGGTGGTCAGTCGGGACACGTTCCGCACCGTCATCCAATAAATTCGAAGGAAGCGACGGTACGCGACAACGAAACCCGAGTCACGAAAGTTAGCCTGCGAAAAGGAGCACGGGAAAGTTTTCGGTGGCCGGTCCAAGCCGGCGGGGACCAACGCGAATTCGATTCCAACAACTCTGGTAGCCTGTCGTCGTCGTCGTTCACGTCGTCCGTGTCGTTTTAACGGCGAATCATTCTCGCGGAATTTCCGCACGTGTATCGCGTGTTTAATCCTTCGCGTAATGGTGGTGGTGGTGGTGGTGGTCGGGCAGCGATCGAATAAATTTTCTTGAAATATCATCCCCTAAAACGAGGCAACGTTGTTGGCCATTATCGTTGGCCATTATGGTCGGGCGAGTTGTCAGGGCTAATCGACGCCTCCTCGCAGCCGACGATCGTTTTGTAACGTTGGCGCGTCGGGAGCAGAGGCACGGCGAAATCGCGCGTACACGCGAGAGAGGAGATTTGTTTCGAAAGGTCGGTTGACACGGCCGTCGCCCCGCTGGGAAATGGGATCTCGATTGAATGGAAATGACGTTCGTACCAGACACGTGTATGCCGCGCGGAATGCACGTGAATAGTACTAATCGGTGTCTATAGCAAACGGCCGCGGCTACGTGTTCCCTTCGTGGAGTGTTAATTTCGGAAACAACATTCGGCATGCCCTTACACCTTGTCCTACAGCTACTAAAGCCTGCTCGATAACGATAATGCCCACGGTTTTCGACGCTAATACGACCTCGCGGATAACCTACGATTATACGCCCATCATTCCCAACCCCCTCCGCTCCATCTTTTTCCGTCGTTTATCCGCGCAATTTACTCGCCGACGAGTTTTCCTCGACGAGCAGATAAAAAGCACGATTCTGGAAGATGTCTAGAAAATTTCCCCGCTACACACGAAACGCGAGTTGGCGCCTTCACGGACCAGGCCTATCCGCAGCTGGCTGTGCATTCTCCAATGACACTTGGGAAAAACAACCTCGTGACTCCACGTGTTTCTTCATAAATCAACCCGATAATTCTTTCAACGCCGTTCTCCTTCGACCTTCGTCGAATAGCCTCGGTGAAATTCCTCGAACGTCCCTATTGTAATCGAAGCGATCCCTGAAAGTCGAGCGGGAAGTCGGCGCGGGATCGATACTTTTCGAAGAGTACGAAGTGTTGCAGGGCGGCGCCGCGCGACGGGACGCGAAGATCGAAATCGTTGTCCGGATGCAGCCGCGGGTGCAGAGTTTCCAATCGGGTGTTCGATCAATTTCTAAAGCTTCCCGAAGCCAAGGCGACGCCGTTTAAAACGTGCATGGCACGGGTACGCGATAAACGCGGTAACTCGACCGGGACGGGATCGGCGTCGGCCGGATCACGGCGAAGGAGGCGATGGAGGGGGAGGAGGGAGGGGAGAGTGAAAAAAGAAAATCCGTGGAAACTTATCGGTTCGAAGTTACCGATCGATCCTTGGAACGACGTTCGAAGCTTTCTTCCTCTCGACAGGAGGAATTTGCAATTCAAAGGAATGCAGCGGAACAAGTTGCTCGATAATAAAAATCCGGCGAAACAGATGACTACCCCCTGCCCCCGCCCCCGTTGCGCGTCGAGTACGCTCCTCGAGAGGCACTCGAGATAACGATAATACTTAAACGATCCCGTGCAAGAGGCCTAATTCGTCGGTCGAAGACGTATACCTCGGGCCTCCCCTCTGCAGTCGCTGCTCGGTTCGGTTTCTCGGCCGTGCGCATTATCGAGTTGCGGTTAACACGCACAGACAATGTAACGCAGTTAGCAACGTCAATATTAATTTGTGCCGATGTGCAATTTGATTACGGGCGCCATGGTGCTCGGTTAACACGCTATAATAGCGGGTTGCATTAATATCCACGCCCAGCCGTAAGATCTTCTCCGCCCGTGCCCCCGACGACGATCGGGGGGACGAGCGTGCAACGTAATTTTTAGCCCGGCGGCCGGCACCGTTCACCGTGTTCATTTGCATAATTTCCTTGGCAGTCTGTTAGCGACAGGACGCGCCTCGCGACGCTCCTCCGCTCCGTCGCGAGGAGATTGTGCGCGACAGAGGCAAGGGAAAAAAGCGAACGATGGAAGGAAAGTTCGCCCCGTTCGACGGAGGATTCGGCGATGCCGAGGGTATCGCACTCATCGATACTCGAGCTACTCGTTAAAAGTTTCTCGCAGCCCGTTACCCGTTGCCGCGCGATCTCTCGGCTCGCTTTGATTTCGTTCTCGGCTGCCGAGAAGGGGTGACTGCACGGGGGTCGTCGAAACGCACGGGCTGCACTGCGCCAGATATGGAGGGTGCAGGTTAAAATTCGCTTAGCCACGAGTCGCGTTACGTAATTCGCACGATTTCGCCCGAGACTTCCTACCGGCACACCCGCCTACATCCTCCTCCGTGGACTCGCGCTCGTTAAACATTCTTCGCGCGTTCCTGCGTCACGTACTCGGCTCGCTATCTCTCCCGATGCGTCCGTGGAGCACCTCCGCGAGCGAGATTCCTTGTAAAACACAGCCGAGTCGCTCTTCCCTTTTATCTGCCGCCCGGTCGTGTTTAAATGGATCCCTTCGCTCTGGTTTTGCAAAGTGCAGCCAAAGACGTGGCATCGGTAAATAGGCCGATAAGGGACGAGCGAAGACACGAGAGTTGGGGTAAAAATCAATCCTCGCGCACGGAGTTCGTTCTTAGACTCGCGGATTCGCTGTGTTGTAATTTAATAAGAACCATCTCCGAGCAATTACCCTTTCGTGCCATATTCTTTTCTGTCCCGGTCAGTTTCAGAGCACGCGAGATCCTCGAGATAAATCCGTGCCTCTCTATTTTCCTTGGTCCTGTTTGCTTCGCTGCTCCTCGTCGCCTCCGCTTTGCCGGCCCGTATCGATCTTCGCGCGGGTATTTTTTCAAGCACCTCGTGTCAGGATAAACACAAGGGCGAATAGCGCAAGGGCTTCTATACATGCGTGCTGGCGCGTAGCGGAAAGCCAGGACGCAGCTGCCACGGTGTCGCGTTACCACGAGAAATCTTTGACGTTTCGTAAGGCCCTCGGTCCTCTGTCCCTTCTCTCTCGGTTAACGATAAACCGGAGGGATCGCCGGGGATCGATGGGGAGGAAAAACACGACGAGGAGGCGTTTTCCACGCGAGCTTTTCACCCGTCCTTGGTCGGCTCGTTTAATGCCCTTATCTAAATGCTAACTACTTTTAATCTCGGCCAGTTTCCACGAAGGGCGAACCTACGATGGCCGGATATTGGCTTCGTACCGGTAACCAATGGTTCTCACGCAACTGCGGTTTCACACGATATTGGAAACGGGCATAAGCCCGTAAAGGAGCCGGCCATGCCGGAGCACGGCCACGTTCGTATAGGAGGAACTCGCTGTTAAACAATGCAAACGGACTGCTTCCAATTGAGCGGAAGCCGCTGGGAAAAATTGATTTATTCACGACGAACGATTTATCGACGGCGCTGGTTTCGAGACACACTCGAATAGAGACACGCCGTTTTCATCGCCGTTCTACGCGTTCTTCCTATCCGGATGAATTTGTTTGTCTCGTGGAAATTTACGCCGCGTACGTGGCTCTTGTTACTCCCGGCATCGTGAATATTTACAAGGGTCCCGCGATAATTCGTCATGGACGTTGATGAAGAAAAGTTACAGGTGAACGGACCCTGATTGCGTGTTTTCAAACTCGACGTTACGACACGGCGCGACTTGCATATGTAAATTCGTACGTACCTACGATTACCGTTCGGCGAAACTGATTTCTATCGTCGTTTTCCAGCCCTCTCGTTTCCTTTCCCTTTTTTCGCTTCTCGCAGCCCCAGACGAGACCGAGAGTCGCTGTTTCCGCGAATGGCGGCTCGTCGCGGAAAACAGCGTACGAATTTCTCGAAAGACGAGCGCAATGGCCACATACATCGCGCGCCCTCTTTCTAGGCAAATTACCGTCATAAAGGAACCCAGCGACTGACGAGATCGCGGGGGAGGGGGGAATTGTTGGTAAAAATTAGAGGGGCCAAGGAATTTGGTAGGGCGCCAAGATTAATTATCGAGAAACATTATCGTCCAGGCGGAAAGAATTTGCAGACATTCAGCCGGACGGAATATTGCGCGGCCTGTTTAATGGCGGAATAGCGCAACCTTTTGTTGGCCGGGTTATTATCATGATTGAGGAAGCGACGCGTTAGCTACTTTACTCTCGCCGGTTTTTAATTACACGCGGTAATGAAGCGTTGGGCGTGGCGCGATGTAAGGGTCGGTACATCGGATAACCGTGAAAAATTCCCGGAAAGATGGAAAAGGCGAGTGCGAAATTTCCCAACGCGCGGCCGTCGAATTTCGCGCGATGGCGGTTCGAGATTTCGCGTTCCTCCGATTTTATCCGACGCCATGCTCGTGGCTCGTCTCCACCGTCCACGGTCGATAAGGTCCAGCTAATTAGGAGCTTTATCGTTGACCCGCGATAACCGCGGGACGAAGCACGAAAGAAACGGAGGTTCGTTATCTTATCGGGGACAGATTTGTCGCGAGTTTGTCTCGCGTATCCCGATCACGAGCTTCTTTCGTTCCGTCCGCGGCCACCGTCGAGTTTCCATTAACGGCACCCAATTACCCGCGTCTTCCTGGCCATCGTAACAAAAGCGAACGACCGTGTCCCGTTTGTTCAACGTCGTGGACGCGTGTTCGCGTTAATTAATGCTGCCCCTTTTTTCGCCGATCGTTGCCGCCCGGTTTAATTACGCTATTAATGACCGGTCGTAATTAAACATCGCGCGGTATAACGTTAAGAGAGCCTGTTCGCCACTTCCTCCGAGTGGCTACCATCGTGGGGTACCATTCGTTATTTGTCACTCCGTAAAGAGAAAGCGATCGTTTCGAGCGTTAATAAGTACTCCGTGGCCTGGAGCAGCAGTCGACTCATCGGTGTCGATTTTTCGGCTCGGTTACGTGGGTGTTCTCCTTAATGGCGGACGTCCGTTGCGATCGATATCTACGCGTTAGACAACGTGGATGAATCGATCTTTCGATCCGTCGCGCGATATACCTGCGATGATTTCGCGATTTTATTTCGCTCGTAACGCTTCTGTCATTCGCGGAACACCCACGGAGAAGCCGTCCCGCGAGGAATCTCTCGGTTATACGTATAAGAATTACGCGTGTGAGGTTAGGTACGATACGACTGGTACGCTACGTTCGGAGCGTGGCGACGCCAATGCGAAAAAGAAGGAGTTGGAGATCGGTGGGCCTAGACCGGAGCACACCCGGTGCCATAATTCTCTCCGTGTCCCTCGTGACGTTTCCACGTCCGTACGCAGAAATAGCAGTTGGGCTAAGTTCAGGGTCGAAGGCGTCTATACTACGCCCAGACCTATCCCTATGCGAAGTTTCGACGATATATACGCGACGCTTCGGAGTCGAATTTAACTTTCTCCGCGTATATACCGCCGGCTGGAAGAAGCGCGCTCGCGAGAGAGCACTCCGTGTAAAACTGGCACACGTGTTCGTACACAGACAAGACGGAGTCCATCTTCTGCCCGAGGAACATCGTCACATCCGTCGCATCTGTGCATCACCATTCGCTTTTTTTCGGGGTCTTTCCTCTTCCCCTGTCTCGCACCCCACCCACTTACGGCCACATGACGCCCTTCTTCTCGTATACGCCACGACCCCGTATACCCTTAAACGTTCCATCCACGCGGTGTACAGGCCCGTACAAAAGAGACGCTCCTGCCACTCCACGCTGAAAGGAGCTGCCGATAAAGGAGGAAAGGACACACGCGGCTTCTGCGAGCCCTTGCTCGCGCCCTCGCCGTGTTAATGCTCTTTATGGACCCCGACGTGCCTACCCGGCTTCCGTTGCACCTGTAATAATGCTCTCTCAATGGGGGATTTTCCTCCCTTTTTCTTCCCTCCTCTTTCTTCTTTTCTACCTTTCTCTCCTCTCGCAGCAACACCCGTCTCTATCGTTTCCTCTCGTTCTGCGTTAATATTTACGCGCTCTTGGACCGTCATCGACCCTCATCGACCCTCGATCGCCGGAATCCGCGTGCTCCCGGATTCGTGACGAGTTAATCAGCGACGGGTGTGCATCGAATCCGCGGGCCTTCGTGCCGAAAGATTTATCACGCGTTCGCCTCCTTTAATCCTTTCCCGCTCGCTCGATACCGATGGGCGCGTCCTTTTTATTAAGGGTAGGCTAACGAAGTGGACGCGTTTCACGGACACAGAATTCCGACTGCTGCTGTATTTCAAACGATATCGTAAATTGACGGATAACGAGAAACATCCGTCGTGAAACGACAACCAGGACGACTACGACGACGGCAACGACGACGCGATCGTTCGAACGGTTCCCGATACGGCTTTTTCGCCTTTTTACTCTTGCCCCGTTTGATTTATCCGCCTTGATTAGGAATTTCACGCCGACGACTTTATCTAGCAATTACTTGGGGGGGGGGGGCGAAATGAAAAAGCGCGAAAGTTTGACGACACGGTTAGCTCGGTGCTACCTTTGAAAGTAAGTTAGCACGAACACGGTATAGAGAAGGCAGCGGCGGCCAGAAATTTTAACGGGCCGGCAACCCAGCAGACATCCGCTTTCATGAAAATGAATACGCGACGTCCATTCGCCATGAACGCGCGGCCGTGCCTCCAGCTCTCAGCCGTATTCGATTTATTTACATTAAACCCGGGCTTGTACATAAATTTGTCCATTTTCCTGCTCTCTCCCTTCCCCTTTCGCCCCCCTCCCCGACGCGTTTTCGTTTGTTTTTTCTTTTTCGTTTCGCGCCCTGCTTCTTCCCTCGCCTCGTTCTTCCTTTGCCTCCTCTTTTTCTCTCGCCCCCTCGACGGGAAGCTTTGTACATCGTAAACGACGCGCGCGTAGGTCGCAGGACGAAATATAAGCACGGTATTATTTCCCCTTCGACACGGGGGCAGTTTAATATTTCAACTATTTCGTTTGAGCTGCCAAGCAGAATGGAGATTGGGAAAAAATGGAAGAAATGAGCGGAAAAGGGAATCGGCCGGGGCCTTTGATAGCGATTTTTCGCTTCCATAGCCAGCCATGAGAGCCTTCGTTTCCCGTATAACGCGTTCCCTGCACGTTCTAGCTGCAGTGGTCGTAGCTTTTGTACCGGGTAATTCGACTTTTTGATTTCTCTCTTCGTCCCTTTGTTCCCCTTGTCCTGCAGCCTTTTCCACCGATACGTTTAATGCTCGCTGTATATTCGCTTAATATCATTTCGAAGGTGTTCCAGTGAGTTACAGCGGCGAAAATGGCGCGCGCGCGCGGCGGCCAAAAGGCGGTTCCCGGAAAGCCGTGAGAAAACGTCAACGAAATATTATACTCGCGTGAAAATAACGGCGCAATATCGTAGCCGGCAACTGCTTGATATTTTAACGGAACATCTAGTAGATGTCCAGCCACACGAGAACGAATGCGCAGTCCTGCTGGCAACTGCCGTGCCACGAGGAGCACGTTGTTTCGTGCCAGTTCATGCCAGTTTGCGCCGCTTTTTTCACCGACCTCTTGCCCTCTCGAGGCTCCTACGAGATCGAGACCGAGTCGGACCGAATCGTCGTGAACGTTGCTCGCGTCGTTACGTTTAGTAGTCTCGTACTCGTATCTCGTTGTCGCTTAAAGATCTTGCCCGTTCTCGAATTTACCCATTCGGTCTCGTAGCCTCGTCACCCGCATCTCGCGAAGCTGATCGGATAAAATATTCAACGGCGATCTATTTAAGCGCACATTTGCGGCCGAGAAGGAGACCGATAGATCTCGATCCACGATTTCAGCTCGTCGCCGACTACCGGAGGGCAGCCATTCATCGGCTTAACTTCTGTTTCGAGGGTCTAAATCCGTGCGCGAGGTCTGACTCGTTCACATAGCAGTCGACGGCTCGGCGTATCCTTTCCCCTTTAAATACTCTAACATTCGTCTCTCTCCGAAAGCAGTGCTCTTAGTACTCAGTCACCGTCAACAGCAGTTAGTTCGTGTCGGAAATTCGTCACGTTGACTTAGCCTTCGAACTTTGCCGTAACCCTCGTTATCGCGGCAGGCTGTTCCCGAAACATACTTTATTATTACCACGTAAATTACATCCCCTCGCGTTCGATCGGCCAATCCCGTAAGCCTCTTTTCGATTCCATTGTTCTTCGTCTTTTCCAGACTTTCCGTAACGAGATTTCCCTTTCGAGGTATCTTCGTCTCGTTCTCCGTTATAATTATTCGTAACGTTGTCTTTACCCCTGCTTTCTTTATTTCGTTCCCCCATTTATTTCATTTCCTTTCGATTAATTCCGCGACCGATCTCGAAAGAGACCGGCGGTATCGGAGACGCGGACTACGAGACTCTTTCATCGGTCGAGTACCGCGTAAATTCTCGAGAGCACGATCCTTTAGTCAAAGAAAAAGGAATACGTGTTCAAGGGAATGAAATTAACACTCGCAGAGGGGAAGAACCGCTTTGATACGTACGCTTTTGAAAGGGCGCGCGAGAAACGATTGAGCGTCGGCGTCGTCGCGTGCGACCGCAGCGAAATCGCGTCGTCGACATTTTCTGCGACAGGCCGGCAGAAAAATTTGCCGAGGAAGCTCGTTACTTTCGTTTCCGCGAGCTCCTTCTTTGCCTTCTTTCCTTCGCGTTCTTGAATAACCGAGCCCGAAAATAATTTCGACCCGCGGCGAGGCCGTCGCCGACCAATGCAACGTTTCTCGCGAAACGTCCAACGACAACTGCCGGAAATGAATCCTCGAGCGTGCCAGTTTCGCCGAGGAACTTTTCGGCGACTCTTTTCCACGCTCGCTGCGTTTTCGCAGCCAGCGATGCCTGCTCCACGCTGATCTTATTTTCCCTCCAATTTTTTCCTCTTCCCTCTATCCGAGTCACCGTCCCTTTGTCCCTTTATCCGTTCGTTTTCGAGAAAGGGAATTTTCCCCGGCGAAATTATCGGATCGATGCGCGCGTCTTCTTTTCGATTCGACTGTTCCCCCCTATGGAAAGGAGAGAGCGACCGGCGGAACGCGAGGAGAAACGCGGTTCGTGGATTACGCGATCGAGATGGAACGTAGGAAAATGCTAATGGCATCTCGATAAAGCTCGGGATTGTTTCACGAGGATAGGATTGTGTGCCGGTTGAAAGAATTCTTTTAGCGCGTCGTTGTCGTCGTTTAAACGATACGCGAAAGGGCGTATTCCCCTGGCCGGGATGGAAAAAACGCGGTAGAAAGCGGGAAGGGACGAGCAGCAGGGAAAAGGGAAAAAAGAGGCGTTACGAGCGTAATAATGGAACCGTCAACTACTAGTACGTATCAAATGTTGGCTGAGCGCGAAATGAAAACGAGGAACGGCTGGGAAAATAAAGCACTCGAAGGTCGGTGGAAACGACTTTATCCAGCGTACGTCCGCGCCGCCCCCGTGCTGTTTATTACATTTTGAATACAAAGTGAAACAAATTGCCGCGGCGCACTCGACGATGCTATCGATCTCTCGCCGAGAGAGAGAAAGAGAGAGCGAACGGACTCGTTTGGCGCAAAACGAAGGTAAAAAGCGCGCCAGACTTTTCGGCCGTCGCCGTTTGTTTCGTTACACCGTTCGCGGGGATTCTTTCGCCGCCTGCGGGAGAGAGCCGATTGCGAAAGAGGGTAGCGATCGAACGGCTCGACGAGGATCGATTTTATTCGGCTGGATCGCGGTGCACGCGTCTCGCAGCGTCTCGATGAAGCAACCCCCCCTAAACGACTCGCCGCTTTAAATCCGTCCGCGAGCAAACATTCGCTGCCTCGCGTCACCTCCGTGTCACGTCCTCCGCGAGATCGTCCCGTGCTCGCGGCCACGATTCCTAATCCGATCGAGGAGGAATCTCGGCTACCCCCCGGCGTAAATAGGCGACGGTAACGCGTGAACGAAGAGGTCGCGAAGGATGAGAGCGATAAACCTTGGCGGATTCGTCGGCTGGATCCGTTGATAAAAGCGTGGCTTCGCGTCTTCTCGTCGCACGCTCGTCGTTCCGAACGACGAGGGATTTTCAGCTCCCTCTTCCCCTTCCGTCGTTCTCCATGCGATCCCTTTTCTTCCACCCTCCCTCGCTCCCAGCCTGTCCCCTCGACTCGACTCGACTCGACTCGACTCGACTCGACTCGACTCTACTAGAGAGAGAGTAGAGACTAGCCATTCGCGAACTTTCTCAAGGACTTTCCCGACGAGAGAGAAAGAGCGAAGGATCGAGCGAAACAGGAGGACACAAAGGGGCGAAGGGATGCCGAGGATGGGGAAAGAAGAAGCAGGGGCGCGACGGAGGGTAAAGAACGAGCAAGGAGAAAGGAAGAAGGGAGAGGGCGCAATTAATCTCGAGGCTGAAGTTTTCTGGTGCAAGTCGGTCAACTAACCGGGCCGGGCAAAAGGGCTCCCTTTGTTTTAGCCAGAAAATAATAAAAAGGGGTAATGGTCCAACAGGGTGAGCCTTGGCTCCGTACCGAGTACCGGCCCTGTCAGTTGTACGCCATCCACCACCACCACCACCGCTTGCTTCCCCATCTCTCATCCTACCGGTCCCTGTATTCTCCTTTTTCCCTTTTTTTCCTCATCCTTTCTTTCTTTCCTTTTTCTTCTCGTTCTCTCACTCTCTCTCTCTCTCTTCTCTCCTTCTCCGTTGCTTTTCCGTCCCTTTTAATGCCCCTCCTCGGCGTCGGTATTACCAACGCGGCCTATTTTATACACACTGTATATTTATCCGCCTTTTTCGTTCTCCGAAGACGCTGACTGTCGTCGCTCCGCGTTTTATTGTCTCAGCGTTCCGCGTTGCAACGCCGCGAAAGACGTCGGGTGAATCGGTTCGAGAGGGAAGAGAGAGGAAGACACGCTCGGCTCCGCATCCCGTGAATACATCTCCGTGGAACAAACGGCGAATGCACAGCCACCGGTCGTGTTTCCCTTGAAAAACCGTTGAAAGATCCGCTCGTCGAACGTTCCTCCGCGTTCCTCCTCGATATCATCGTTATAGGCACTATTCCGTACCTATCCGCCCTCTCGGTGTAGCTGGTTCGCGTATCCTTTTCACCCCTGGCCGCAGCTCGGACGCGTCGAAAGCCGGCGTTCGGACCGCGTGCACGCGTTTATCGTTTCATAATTACGACGTGGATGTTGACAGCTTCGCGTCAGGATTAATTCATCCCGCGCCGTCTCGTTGCCGTTATTAAACGGCGTATCGGCGAAATAACCGGTGATAATTCGAAAATATTTGCGTAATTATTGGTAGCGCGGCATCGCGTCGATGCTACCCGATCGCATTAATCCGGCCACGATAGAAGCCAGCGTTGCAACTCGAAACGTCCGAACTCCGTTCAATATCAATTATCGATTACGGAATCGTACCTCCGGCTTTTCGTAGTCTCCGCTCATACCCGCTCGTGCCCACCTTCCTCGTAGTTTCGTATTGCTCGTGTGTTCGAAACTAACCAGCGCTCCTGGCCGCAATATAATTTGCTTAATTCTCGCGGCGCACCGGCAACGAGCTAACTTACGTCTCAGGTGTAACGACCTAACGATAACTAGGTTTCCACCGCGGGGAACGCGTCGCGGCTGGTCAGCTTCGGCCAACTCCGCTATCCGATAAGGCTCTCTCTGTGCGGTTTCGCGACTGGATCGCCGGGGCCAGGTGCCGGTGCATCGGTGTTGGTCGCGGACGCTCGTCCACGCGTGACACAGACGCGCGGAATTATTCATCGGGGCTGATCAACAATGCGGAATGGTCGGAGCAGCGTGGAAAGGAGCGAGAGAGACAGGCTGCCGAGTGGCTGTCGGAAAGAACGGAAACCTATTTCTGATCGTCCCGGTGTGCTTTTGTGCCGCATCGTCGTGCCGCGATAAATCATCGTCGCTCTAATTAACGTGGCGCGTCGCCGCGGAATAAAATTAACCGCCATAAATAACGCGAGGCTGACCGCGCGATCCTCGCGAGTTCTCGCGTGCGGCAACTTTAAGGTCGCGAACGAGAACAACGACAGTCGGTGGTGTGGTTGCCTTGACTCTTGCGAGGCGCGTCGTTACGGCAATTCGCCGTGACGAACTCATCGACCCGAACAGGTTGTCCGTCTGGAAAAATTCCGGGTGTCGTTCCGTCTCGTCCGCGAGGTGGTACCCGTTGCTTCTCACCACGCGCCGCCATTACGGCGGCTGTTCGGCCTCGTCCTAGCTCGTCCTATCGGAAATTACCTCGAAAGTTGCTTAACAGGATCCTCGTGGAAGGAGTGGTTCGACGTTGTTGCTGGACCAGATTTGGCTTGCTCCGATGCCTCGGTTGATCCGACCATCGGTCTCGGCTAATTTCCCGAGCTCGTCAATTTTTCACTCGTTCTTCGCGTCTTTGTATCGTGATTTCTATGTAACGATCCTCGATGATGCTCCTCGATGATGATGTTCGATGGCCTGCGAAGCGCGTAACTCTTTGGAATTTTACTGGGAAATTTTTCGGAACGCAGGAAATATTTTGGTCCTCGGATACCGGTTAATCCGCGACACCGTAGCCGCGTTGGATCGAAATTCAAACTGGAAAGTACATAGGACGCGATCCACGCGGAACGTAATTTCGATGCCGTTTTAAAAAGCGTCGATCGAGCCGGGCGAGGAAAATTGGACCGGCGGCTAGAGAGAAGGTAAACGAGGCACCGGGAAAGCTATCGGGGTTGGATTTACGGTACTTCGCGTCGCGGAGAGAAGAGGATCGGATCTGTTTAAATGGAATCGCCGTGATAGAGCCACCAATAAGGTGCAAGGGCGAGAGCGCGGGAAAGGAACGATATATAAATATCGTTTCGCCTATCGGTCCTGTCTTTCTTCGAAATTTCGCCGCGAGATCGGAGGACCATGAATGCTTTATGCCTCAATTTTCGATACAGCGCGTCCATATATTCAGCCACGCCATGCAGCGAACAATTCCATTGGGAGGTTAAATCTCCGCGTCGTGTCCCGTCGTGGATTTTGTCCTCTCTTCCTTCTTCTTCCCTCCTCCCTTTTTCGTTTAACCCCGTGACGAACGTGGGAACGTTGCTCGACGCGTCGGGTAAGACGGATTAATTACCGAAGACGCTGTGTAATGAGTCTTTGAATGGCGCAGGGAACGGGGTGCGACGAGGAAACCAAGAATCATGGGCGTCGAGCTCGAGGGAAAAAAGGAAAAAAAACGGGAGAAAAGGGAATTCGAGGGGATTCGGAGAGAAAAGGGCGGTAGTGCGACGGAGAGGAGGCCGAGGGAAAACGAGAGATCCAGACTCGGTTCGTAGCATTCAGAGCCGCTCCGTAGCATCGGAATCCTCGCGGTTCGTCTAAGGAACGACAGCAGACGGGACCGGTTGAATTCGTTTAATTACCCTCATTATCCATTTTAGCTTTGTTCGATTCAAACGAGGCTTAGGCCACGCTTTCGTCCGCGGAACATCGTCGCGGACGGTAATTATACGTTGGCCTTCCGGCTCGCAGCCGCATCGCGCGCGATTCGACTAGCGTCTCGGACATTTTTCCTCGCGACGATCGAGCGACGAAATAGAGTGGACCCGCTACATTTCGATTAAAATTTTTCGAGTCCAAGTGGATATCGAAACGTTGTCGTTAAATTCAACGAGGCGCGGTCGGCGTGTAAACGAAACGGAAGCACCGGGTTTTTAATAATGGAAATAAAATGCGAAGTAATATACCGATTGGCAAACGATGAAGTGTAGTCGAAATAAATGAAAATGGAATTGGAAAATTAACGGTTTGTAATTTAAACGAATGGACATACAAAATCGCCGACCGATGGAAGTTTGTTAACGAGGGGGCTGGGACCGAAACAAGGGAGAGGAGAGAATTCTCGGAAAATGACTCTCCGACGTGCCTCGTGAAATACTCGTCGAACCGGGGAAAAGAACGATCGGCTTTTCGCATAAATCTCCTTTTGCCTCGAATAATCGAGCCCCGACGATGACCTAAAATCGCGGCCGAAAATGGCGCGTCGTGTCACGGCATTCTTTATGTCCCATTTTCGCCCTGGCTTCCATGCAGCCCCGCGTTCGCGCGAGTGCACGCGTTTCGCGCAGACTTTCGAATCGCGAAACGAGCCGTACGCGTCCATATATCTTCGCTTGGCGATGCCACCGAATGAGTCAACCGTGGATAGAATATCGTGATAATCGCGCGGCGAATATACTGCGTTCGATGAGGAACACTCACCCTCGGCGTGACTCACGATTTCGTCGCCAACACGCCCGTTCCTTCGTCGAGAGGTTCGTACGCGATATTCGGGGAAAAAAGACGGCGAAATAATTACGCCTCCTAATCGCGTCAACTCGGCGAGGGTTGGAGAAGATGGAAGGGAAGAAAAAGCGAGAAAAATTGGGAAAAATTGGGAATTCGTTCTTGTCATTTTCCGATTTTCTTCCACCCCCGCGATTAGCTGTCTAGCCGATCGTTAATTAGCGGAAACGTTGCGACGGAATATCACGATCAAAAGAGTATCGACGTCGATCGAGCGCGTTCGAAATTACATTCGGCAAATGTTCGAAAGCTCCGGTTTGGAACGCGAATTAATATCGTTTGGCAAATACCGCGGAAACGGTGTATAAAAGGCACGATGGCTAATTAGCCTGGCAAAGATATCGCGAAATCGGCTCGATTCGCCCGTCCGCGCGATGTTCTACGACCCGCGAAGCGAACATTAAGCTTCTTCCCGTATTACGACCGCGAATCGGCAACTTTTCGTCGAACATCAAGGAAGCTATTAACCTTGCTCTCGAACGGGCGAAAACGAGCGAGCGAAACGATGCATGAAAACGGCACGCTCGTTGCTCGCCGTTCTCGTCGAAAATTTCCCGTTTAATCCAACCTTTTTCGACCATTGTCCGCAACATTTTCGAGCGACGTACCCCGAAGGCGATGCCCTCGGGATCGGTGGTTCGGTCGCGTCGCATCGACATCGGTATTCGCGGCCGATGTCCGTGCTGCACGCATCCCCGTTATGACTCATTACTTTGGCCCGTATACGCGCGTTAACGGGCCCGACAGAAGGAGGCGAGCTGCGGACAGTGAACGCGAGACCGGGTGTAATCACTTACGCCTCCGCGTTCGCTAGATGGTGGTGGTGGTGGTGGTGGTGGTGGTTGGTCCGAGACAGAACGAGCACCGAGGGGTGAGACAGAGCGAGCGTCAAGGGGTGAGTCAGAGGCACTCGTGTTGTCACGCACGTGACGTGTTGCGCGATTATCATAGCGAAACCTCACGTTTGCCGTGTGTAGCCGGTGACAACGACGACGACGACGACGACGAGGAAAGTGACACGCGACACATTTTCGAAGGTCGAACGATACGCCTGTGTTTGCCGCTTCCTGTCGTCCACGAGTCGAAGAAAGGCCGGTTAGGTTAATTGGGTGACGCGTGCACGCGTGGGTGGCTGACGAAGACGACGATCGCTTCGTTGTAATTCGATAGACAGAGATGGAAAGGCAAAGAGAGAGAGACTGCACAGTTGAACGCGTGACGGGGGTGAGTTTGGGGCTTAAATCGTCACGCTGGGGATCGACCGCGGGATAGCGTGGATTTATTAATCGGACAATCGACGCGTTAATTAATACCGGGGACGTTAATTCGTCGCACTGGTAATTTACGTCGTATTTACTTTGTCGTACAGCTTTTAATTCTTCGGCGGTTTACACGGCGCCCCGCGATATTCGTTGATTACGTTCGCCGTGTAAACTTTATCTACGTGGTCGACGCGTGTTTGCCAAATCGTGCGCATACGCTTCCGCCAACCCTTCCTTTACATTCGTATACCTCGCTCTCCCTCTCTCTCTCTCTCTCTCCTCGTTCCCAGTCTCTTTCCGCGTTTTACCTTTTTTTATATCCCCGTTTCACTTATCGACAAAGCTTTAATCACGTTCGCAGCGATACCCGCGCTCGCGGCCGCTCGCCACGCAAGCGCGAACACGGGGGAAATTACATGGCTAAGCCGAAGATAATATCGAAGCTAAATATTTGAGGAGAAACAACGCGCGGCCTGCCGTTTACCCACGATGTTTAAAATAGATTTAAATTGTCACCGTGATAAAAGGACGAAAAAATCAAAGCTTCACCCCCGCTTTCGAGCGATCCCGTCGCCCGTTCTCGCCACCCCCGGCGTCTTCTTCCAACTTCTCGACGTGGACGCGCGTGTGCGCCAGCAGTGGCCACCGTGGCGTAAATATTAATAACGCACGGAAGCAGGTATACTCGGGAACTATTAACCGAGCGGTACGGCGCGCGTACGGGGGCAAGTATATTTAATAGTCGTTATATCGGAGTTAACGCGGCAAACGCAGTTAAGCAAAGCTGCTGGCAACGCGTGTCGTAACTCGCCGGACCCGTCCCGGATGGTGGAAGGACATCATCGTCGATCGAGTCGCCTTAGAAATCGATATTCCATCAGCGTGGCCGGTCTCCACCGAGCTGCTACCTGCACCCTCTTTCGACTTAGCTCGCTCCTTCGGGGCTCGGTTGGTCCACGCGTTGGTCCCGGCGCGACGCGTCCCTGCGAGATCGATTTCGCGGCGCCGGTAGCGCGTGCTCGAGGATTTATTAACCCGCAAAACCGTCGCCGGTCCCGTTTACGCGAAATTTAACGGCGGCGCGTTCGATCGGTGAATAAAAGCTCTGGAAATACCTCGCTGGATGGTCGCGAAGCGGTTTGGCGCATCGAGGAACGCACGCGCCAGCTATGGCACGCGATGCGTCCGCCAGCGAATTATTTTTTCCTCCTCCGCCTCCATCGCCTCGCTGCCTCGGCCGTTCCGATTCGCTACGTTTTCATGCCGCTCATCGAATCAATTTGCCATTCGTCGCGTGCGTATCCCGTGTTTATTAAACGGCCTCGCCGGTCATTTGCATGAAAATGCTAAAAAACGCGCAATTGGTCGAATTACACGCGAACGCGAGCCGTCCACGAGCAGCCAGGCTTTCCGGTCTCTGATTCGAGGCACGAACCGGGTCGGGCGAAGACGGACGGGACGAGAGGGGAAGAAATAATGGCCGGGAGGAGAAAAAGGGAAACAGGTGGAAAAACGGGAAACGGAGCGGGTGGTGCGGCGACCGTTTAATTGCGCGCGCGTTCAGCCGCGGATATTATTTCCCTTTTCTTCCTTTCCCTCCATCCGCCGCATCCTCCGCATCCTCCTCCGTCAGGTGCAGCTGTCAATCGGTCGCGTCGCAATCGATATTCAGGAGGAGTCGCCGCGGTCGTAAATCAGTATCCACTCGGTGCACCGAATCGTGTTCGATCTTGGAAATTGGTTAACCGACCGGGCCGAAAAGCCAACCGCCGATAAATCGCGCCGATTCTTCACTTTTGCATTTTGCTCGCGATAAGATATTTCCAAGCGTTTAACCAACCTGCTTAAAGCGAACGCTACGCGTTGCCTCGCTCGTGACCCACGCGCTCGCGAATGGACGGTGATTGACTCGTTTCGTGTGCCGTCGTTAGGATCGATTAATATCGTCGGCCATCGTTGAATGAATTGATCATTTAAGGTCACCCGGGAGGGAATTTCGCGCGACGTTGTTCCGAAATTTAAGCGTTTCGCTTCGGCCGGGATTTTAAAAGTAGTCGGGACACGTAGCGAAATTGCGGGGGAAAAGGTCACGTATGACAACGTTTATGGCTGCGCCGGGGCTGGCTTTGAATTCATTTGATCCGGGGCAAACAAGCGTTGTAACGATACACGCTTGTTTAAACTGCAGTAAATTAAAACACGTTTACCGAGTCCTGATTTCCCGATTGTTCCGTTCGTTCCGATTTGTTCTATTTTTTCCCCCCGCCTCCGCCCCGCTTTTTTACGCGTTTTATCGCACGTGAAATTCCTGGCCGATCGGTGAAGTTCCCGCCCTTAATGGGACAGTGTTTTTAACCGAATTTCCAAACGAATTTCGACGTTCGAATTTCGAGTTATCGATACGCGCTCGGATAAACGCAAAGAAGTGGGGAACGATCGGACGCGGGGGCGTTAATAACGGGCTCGATGGTTGTTTCAATTTGCAGAGCGGGGCAAAATGGCGAAAGAATTTCGCGCGGCTTTTCGGGGATTTGTCGAGATTCGAGGCGCGCGACTTCAATCTCTCCGTTTCGTCGGCTGGAACAACGTATTCCCCGGCGCGGGGCATATTCCAGGAAAATGAAAACGCCCGCGCGACTATGCCTCTGACGTGTTCCCGGTGTGCATCGGGAAATATCCGCGAATCCAGCCAACCTCGCGACCATGCCCTCGCCTCTATCGGCAGCTGCCGCGAGAAGTCTCGGGGCGTCTCGGCCGAAGATTACGCGCCCTTGCGCCGGTGTCTCGTGGAAATTCGTGGAAAAACACGCCGTCTGACACGCGTCTGGATCGACGATACTCGAGTTCACGGTTCGCCGAGACACGAACCCGCGGATAGGACGCTGTTCGATCTTCTCTCTTGATACAGCGCGAACCGCTTTCGTGATGGATTGATCTAGGGAGGATAATGGCTGAAGGGCTGTCTGAATTTCCAGACTGACAGAATTCGCGTGTTTACCGAATGCACGCGGCGTGCAATATTGGACGAAGCAGGTGCGCCCGCGATGCGCGTTCTTCGCGAAATTATAATCCACGGGAAGATTGGAGAACGCTGGTACACGGAAGGTTCGCGGGAACGCGAGGGTCGTCGATTTTTCGAACATCGGTTCGAGTCACGTCGACGAGGCGCGAGAGGGAATAAAAACGACGCGAGAGACAGAGTGAGGGGGAGAGAGACGAAAAAGGAATTGAATTGGAACGGTCGACAATCGTGGTCGTTCCGTTGATAACACTCGCAACGATCGAGCGTTGTCCCGGCCCGGTTTGACGAGTTTATCAGTGACACGCCTCCGGACGTTTCGCCGGAGTTACTAATAGATCCGAAAGCGCAATACTCCGTCATTTCCATGATTAAGCCGCCGTTGGCGGTGTTCCTCGAACGAGCCTGAACGCGAACCGCGTAATTGCGGTGTTGCGACGAGCGCACGGTCTGGCGACGCCATTTGGCTCATTATGCCCGTTTTCGCGAGAGAGTTGTTCGCAAATTTCCTCGCGATACGCGTCTATTTTAATATTTCCGCCTGGAAATCGTCCAATCGATACAGCCCGAGATGTCCCGGGTGGAAAGCGATTTTTCTTTCTTTTCGCAGCTTTTCCTCGACAACGCGAACACCGTTCCTATTCGCGCCGCGTCGAGGATCGACAATCGATAATCGGTATTCGTTTCAGACACCGTTCGTCAACCGACATCTGAAACCGTCTTCGTGCCCCCTCCTCGCACGGTTCCGCGAGTGCAACGCTCGCGAGTCGAACAACACCTGCGGTCGAGGCGATATCGTTCTCGAAACGACCTACTAAGGACGATCGATTCATCGCTCATATATCGGAACCGTCTCGACTGTTTTAATTATACACGAATCGAGTATCTTCGACGTCACCGTGAATGGACTCGCTCGAGAACCGTATTGTCGCTCGATGAATAAATAAAGGAATTTAAATGAATGAAAATTAAATGATCGCTCGGCGAGACGCGCAGAGTTTCCACTATTTGTCCGATTAATGAGACGTCAAGTCCGATCCTCGTGACCGAACGACGTCGCCGCGAAGCCTGTTGATTTATTGATAGCAGGTGTTCCACGGTGACTAAATTTTCAGCCGATCGAATCGAAACGCCAACTAATCGTCGTCTGGGTGGAAAGGACTTTCCGATACGCCGTCGATTTTCCACCGATCCTCTCGTTCCACCCTCGCTTTCTCAATTTACCCCGCTGTTTTTCCCGCCGTTGTTCCGCCATTACCATCAAACAGCCCCGCGAACCGTGCAAAGTTTCCTTCACCAAGAATCGACTCACGCTTTTTCCATCTCTCTCTCTCTCTCTCTCTCTCTCTCTCTCTCTCTCTCTCTTTCTATCTTTCTCTCTCTCTCTCTTTCTATCTTTGGAAACAAACGAGCTAAGGTGCACCGCTTACTTGGCGCGTGTCGTACGAAAATTTTCCTATCGAACTTTTTCCACCCATTTTCCCCGCCGACTGCTTTCCTCCGCGCACAGCGACGGCCAGAAAAACTAACCGACAGACGTTGATTGTTCTCGCGCGACCCGGAATTCGATTTCGACCCCCGGACCCCGCCACCCTCGTCCGCACGTCGGCGCCATTAATTGATCCATTTACGATTTGACGTCCGATCGAAGTGGATTTCCAGCGACATTCGCGACACTGCAAATATTTTCCATTCGATCCGTATCATTCGGTCCGCGTTCTTTCGCGCGGTCCCCTGCTCATCCACAGGGGGGTGGAAACGAACGTCGACCGAGGCAGCGACTTCGGGTAACCTCGTTCGTACGAACGATTTAGAGATTTTTCGTACGTCGGGGTTCGCTATTTCTTTCTGAAAAAGCTAAATTCTGCTGGTTCGAACTGAAGGAATGTATGTTTTGTATGACTGATGACTGATACGACGGCGAGGCCTAGCTAGGAACTGAATTGTCGCGGTCCCAAAAGGAGAAGGATTAACCCTCTGCACTGGGCAATCTTTACAGAATTTTTATAGAATCATAGTAATTCGAAGACTTTCTGCCGAATGAAGTCGACGACATTTTCAAAACGGTAAATAAGAAATGCAAATTAACAATAAGACGTAGAATTATTCCACGCGTTAGTGGACAGTTTTAAATTCGAGATATTAATTAACAACGATCTTTAGAATCTGATTATTAATGTTAACAATACTTATCCTATCCTAGATTTATTCAGCCAATCTCTTCGCTCTATAAAACAGCTATTATATCGCACTTCTCCGTAAAATAATTTTTTATTCTTTCTTAAACTTATGTACATTTCGTCTGTTTGTATATTTTATTTTTCTTTGTTACCATTAATTTTATACCTCACTGTAATAATTTTCTTGTAATTTTTCTAACGGGTTCATCCCGTATAAATAAATAAATGGCGACTGAGAGTCGCCTCCGAGTGCAAAGGGTTAAAACAAATGCCGGTGGAGATCCTGGCCAGGCCGATGCCGGCCTAGACTACACACTCGACACCATTGCATTTGAATACTTTTCGTTTTTCCATTTTCCACGAGCATCTCGGAACAAACGTTACGTCTAAGGACGCCGAACATGGTTCCGTCGCATAAACCGAGTAGATCACTCGACCGTGAGTGCAACGAGTCGTTTCAAATTTACCCGCGACCGACCTACAACCTTATCCCTATAATTGGCCTCGCCCGAGGGACTATCTTTGGCCAGTTGCTCGAAGCTCGTATCCTCGGGCATGGAAATATCTCGCGATACTGTCTCCTTTGAAGGATTACGGACGAACTCTATCCCCACATGCACGTGCATCCATCCCCACACCCGGACAACCCGAAAAGCACGAAGTTGCTCGAATCGAAATTCCAGCGTCGCGGAATTACTTGGAAAACAGATATCGGGACGTTGGTCTATTTCGAGTCGGTGGCACTCGTGTGCGAGATCCGTCGAGCGCAATTTACCGTAATATCGATACTCGGATGCGATAGGCGATGATACGCGCGATATCCGCGCGCCATCGCGGCCTGGATCCATTCGCTGACGTATAACGACCGCGTTTACGACTCGTTATTTCGCGCTGCCGTCGTCGCGCCGCTTGTACTTTACGCGCGTTTCGAAAAGCAGCCCAGCGTCGCGGTTTCCTCGCGGTCGCGACACCGACGCAACCCCCTGGCCGCGTTTTCCACCCCTTCGCGATCTCGGTCGCGTGAAAACTCGCGTCGCCCTTTTCCACCATCCGAAATTCGTTTTCCAGCATCCCATCGTCATCGACCTGCTCCGGCTCTCGACGTCTTCCAGCCGACCCGACAACGCTTAACTCTTCTCTTCGCCACTTTTCCTAATAGCGCGTAACGACCACCCCCTCTCTCTCTTTCTCTCTCCTCTTACCCGGATAATTGAATCGTCCGTCGTTAACCGCGGTCGCGCTGCCAGGCGCAATAACATTC
The DNA here is from genome assembly GCF_001483705.2 of Eufriesea mexicana. Taxonomy (NCBI): domain Eukaryota; kingdom Metazoa; phylum Arthropoda; class Insecta; order Hymenoptera; family Apidae; genus Eufriesea; species Eufriesea mexicana. The sequence continues at coordinate 524,953 of NW_016908244.1, read as the reverse complement.
ATCCGACGTAGTTGCACCGACGTCGACGTCGTGCCGTAAATCCTGCCCCGACCCGTGAACAAAAGACGCGAACGAGCGGACCGATCGACGGCACGAAATTTCGTCCCGAAACGCTTCGCGCTTTTTACGACGACCCGTCGTGGGGTGGAACTCGTTGCCCCTCGCTCGTTTCCCGTTCGCCGGATTACTGGGCCCGTAAACGTTTTCGGGCCGCGGCTTAACGGCCAGGTCTCGGCCGTGTTTAAGCCCATAGGATGTTACTCGGTTCGGTGGAACGCTAATTACGACCACCGTGTCCGTGGTAATTAGAATTTACTTTCTTTCCAAGGGTAACGCGGCTTCGGCTAGCGTAATTCCTCCGCTTCTCTCGCTTTCTCTCCTGGCTTCGCCTCGCGACGAGGCGGCGAGTTTCGCGGTGGTGAGTTTCACCGAGACTAGGGCGGAAACGCGGCATTATTTCGTAGATTAAGCGGTAACGCGAGAATCCGTGAATTCGCGGAATGGCGGATTTTCGCGGCCGGTGTAGAAGAAAGGGGAGGGGGGCGGAAAAACGGGGTCAGTGGCGAAAAGATCTCGGAGTTTTTAATTCCGAGATAATTGTCCCTCGGGGTCTGCGGGTCTCGCGGTCAGCCTTGGACGAGTAATTCCTCTTGAAACGACCCCCCGATTGTTAAGGTTGCGCTGTCGGGAGTACGCCAGAGCCGGAAACGGAATATCGGGCTGAAAAACGGCGGGCCGGCGTTAATCCTCGGGCAGACGAAAGCGTTTCGCAAAAATATTAAATAACCGTGGAGCACTCGGCTCGTCGTCTGGCCTGGCGACCGCGGTCCGGGACAAACGTTTGTCCTTTGTAACGAAACACGGGCTTGTGGAGTGGCGCGATGGAACGGGCGAGGTTCCAAGCTCGTGATTTCCAGCCGAATTCCACGAGTCGACGCGCGCGCGGACCGAACCACCGTGCCCCGCGTCCATTGTCCATACCCTTCCGACGAAACGAAGTTTTCGAATCGCGGCACCTTTCAAGTTTCCCAACTTTCCGCCAATCGGCGCGGATCTCTCGCGCCGCAACCGCGACTCTGCCGACTCGCTTTGAAATTCCACGTGGAAATCCTGCGGCTCACCCTATTCTCGCTCGCCTTCCGGGTTACGTCACCCTTCCCGATCGCTTTTCCAATGTTTTCCAGGGGTAGACCGAGGCTGGGTATTCCGGCCGGAGCCGTTCCTCGCTGGTTATTTACTGTCCCGAGCGACCGGCTGGCAAAGACCTTCTTCCGGTGCTAGAGACAGGGGACGAGTTTGGAAGAAAAGGTGGGGTCGCGAAAATCGTTAGTTCCTCGAAGCCTTCGAGTCCTGGCGCTTGGCACGTCCCGCGCGTCGCGTTTCCTCTCGCTGAAAATCACCGATAACGACCGGGATAATTTCGGAGTCATAAGACTCCCGCCACTGTCTAAACATTCGCGTTGCATCGCAGCCGACAGAGCTACGAGGAGCCTCGAGATCCTCCCGATTCGTTCCCCGCGTCCATCTCCACGTTCGCCTATTTTTGAACGCCGTCTCACCGGCGTGGCCCACTTGTAAATAAATTTGCAGTTCGTAGAGGATCGAGAGATCTCGATTCGTGGTCGGTGCGGAATCTCCGTCTCCATCTCCGTCTCCATCTTCGTCTCCATCTTCGTCTCCATCCACGTTCTCCATCTCCGTTCTCCTGTGAGCGTGCGATGGGTAGGGGTTAACGCGCGAGGAGGTTTAAAGGGGCATCGGGTTAAGCGAGATTCCGGGGAAGCAGCTGATCGACTGGATCTCGGCTGGATCCCGCCTGGATCTCGCAGGGGTGTCGGAGCGTCTGGCGCGTGGCTATTTTCGGCGCGCACTCGGCGCGAGGAGAGGAAGCGGAGACGGATGGCGCGAGGCGGGCACCGCGAGACGGACGCGAGCCGAACGTCTCACGGATTTCCGGACAGCGGACTCGCTAGTAACCCGCGACGGAAATAAAACCCGTCAGGGTACAGGGAAGAGGGGCCCGCGTACGTGATGTCCTTTACGTGAGCCGCAGCTAGAAAAAGCCACCCTCCGTACGCGCGCCTCGCATTTATTATCGTTCGAGCCACGAGCTTTCGTTTGGCTTTCCTCGAAACGCGCGTCTGCCTATTTTCGGAGCGCCGAGATTCGCGTCGGCTTTCCACGCTCGATCCGACGAAATCGAGGCTATCCCGTTGCCGAGACGCGCAATTGAGGAATCTCGGTATGGGCACGAGTTTGAAGGGTAGAAAGGGGTAGTGGAATAGCGCACGATCTAGTCCGCAAATGTTCATTGATCCACGTTATAAATAATTATCGGTAAATGTTAGCAAGTACGGTATGTAGTATTGCAATGGATTTTCGCAAAGTACATATGTATTTTTCGCGTTACTAATTTACGTCGCAACGAAAATATGGCAGAGCTAAAATATTGCTCGAGAGACTTATACTTAGCCGACCTTGACTGACGGATTCGAAATAACTTCCTCGACGTTCATTCACTCGCATAGCCGCGTCCGTTTCGTTTCGTCTATACATCCCACGGCTACGTTTGCTTTTATATCAATATCACCACGATCTTCGATATTAACCCGTATCAACGTATCGATACCCCAGGGTCCCGATTCAGCGTATTATCGGTTATTTAACGACCAGTCATTTTTCCCCCCTTTTTGTCGGCGCTCCATTGTCGTTCAGCATCGATCGTCGAAATGAAATCACGCCGATAGTCGACCGACGGTGAATTACATCCAGCGTTCGCGATGAATATTACAAACATCGGGGTCGCGAACGGGATGAAAAAAGAGGGAAGAGGAGGAAAAAAAAAAAAGAAATGGAGGGAATAAACGAAACCCCGATCGAAACGAATCGGCGCGATTTCGCGCGTCGATCTTCGATCCGTGGGCCGCGAGGCCTTTTGAAATCTCAATCGCCGTTTAACGTAATCAACAAACGGGACAGCCGATCCGGCTGTTTGCAATTGTCACGATAACGTATCGTGGACCCTGTAATATCGGTGGGCGTACTCTGGCTTTCGTGCCCGGCTCGTGTCCCTCTTTTCGTCGCTGTTTCCTCCCCGCGTGCCCTCTGTTTGTTTATCTCTGTTCATCTGGATCGGCGCCACCCGTCGAAAATCTGCCGGTGACAGGTCGTCCCCGATCGCTTGACTCGTAATTAAATGACACGCGTGCTCCGTGTACCGACCAATATATACGCTCGGACGGGGTCGGAAATTCGTTCGTCATCGGACTTTGTAGCAGTTTCCCTAATAAATCACGCCACGCGTTCGCCTTGGCTGCGTTCGACTCCATCTCGCGCGAGAACGCGCCTAGTCCTCCTCGGTTGCAGGAGATACGGTCGAGATCTCGCGCGGATCCAGCGGAAATCTCGCGGAGATCTCGCGGAGATCTCGTCGAGCCACGGCCACGATGCGGCCACGATACGGCGCGAAGAGGATTCGGAAGCGTGGAATAATCGACTAAGTACCGAGCTGGCCGTACCCTCGAGGGTTTTTACGCGTAACTCGGCAAACGTATCTTCTTACGATTAAACGGACGATCACCGCGGGGCCGAGTCGATAGTTTGAGCGTGTTCCCGTGGGAAACGCGCGTCGGGAATGAACGTTTCATGGGGCGATTCGCCTCGACCGTGCGATGATGTTTATCAGAAACGAGCACGCGGAATCGCGTTTCTTCTCGCTGTTCTTTCCTCTCGGTCCGCCGCGCCGTGGTCGGGGAAAATCTTTGAAAGATGTTCCACGGAATCACGTATCGTACGGGACACGGAGCGAACGTCGGGTCGCAATTACGATTGGAGAAAACGCATTGCAATGGCGAAACATTTTATTGGCCGTACGTGACAAATCCCGCGGCACGTCGCCTTAACTTCGGCCAACTCATAAAACTCGCGAAATGATTTTATAGCTGAAAGTTTCCGCGCGGCTTACAACGCCCGGTCAGCCGCTTGGGAAGCACGCGGGATCGCGAGGAAATCGCGTGGGCGACCAACGGCAAATACCGATCGGCTTTCCACCCTTCCCAACCCCGTCGTCCATCTTCGAGTCGCCGCGTAAATCGTCCATTCGTTCGTCATTCGTCCGTCAACGTTGAAAAATCTCGCCGCGTTATCCGGATCGGACGAGCAACGCGATCGATTAACCCATATTCCGCGCACGGATCCAATGAAAAAGCAACGAACCATCGCCGCTTTTTAAGAATAAAACACAGCAACCACGGACGCGATATCGATAATCCTTGACGTATTCGTTGTATTTTTTAAAATTGAAACTGTGTCGCGCTTTAAAAGGATTACGATGTAAAAATGATTCGAAAATGGGATCGGCCTTGATCGACGTCTAAATTTATCGACGCCCGGCCCCGGATCGACAATTGCGCGCGAGATAGCGTTCGGGAACGCCCGATTTCCTTCGAAATTGCCACGATTCTCCGCCGAATCCACGTTTTCCGAGGGAATTTATCGTCCCCTTCGCGATTCGACTCGCAAACGATTATCCCGTTAATGCGGTCGTTGAAATCACCCCCGGTCCCCGAGTGCTTTTCGCGCTCGGCGGGCCGAAATTTCTGGCAGACGCGTTAAAACGCCTATCCGCTCGCGAGAGTAACGCGGGGGCGGACTACCGAGCGAGTGCAGCGGCCAGAGGGAAAAAAGACGAGGCGGTCGAGGAGGAGGAGGAGGACATGGGGTGCGGAAGAGGGTGGCTGGAGGAGGAAGGAGGGACAAAGTTTATCGTCCGACAAACGACACGGACTTCGCACCGACGAAAATATCCCGGAGCAGAGGAATTCGTTACCGCGAGCGTCTCGTCGTATCCTCCTCTTTGCTCCTCTGTGTGTGGCGGCCGTTGGTTTCGCGCGGTTTTAAGCGACCCTCCGGGCTCTTTGATGCACGCTTTCCGGTACTTTTTTCCGGCCCGGTTAATTACTCGCGTTTGATAAAAATACTCGACTAGCTGCAGGGTATCTAGGGACACGCTCGGTCGATCGTCAGGGTTCGACATTCACCTTGAGGATACTCGCTCGCTCGCGCCTCCGTCAACGCGCCGGCGTTATTCATAGATTCGCCGCGAACAAGATGAAAGATTCATTTTTTTCAAAGGAACCCCGTAACTACGTGCAAGCGGTAGACGTTCCCCGGGATTTCGTTTAAATTCAGTACGCCTCCGAGATCCCGGCTCTCGACGGCGTCGAAGAGATCGTGCCAGCCCGGGACCCAGATTTCACGGAGGCGTGAAAGGCCAATAAGGGAGAGCCATCCGTCAAAACGGATGTTTACCATCGCCACGTGTCCTCGAGACGTTTCTCGATCGAGCGTGCAGTCGCGCCGTAGAATGCTCGGAGAATTCCTCGCGACCCGCTGCAACGGTGGAATTCTCCGGGGTGAAAACTGGGTGAAGAGCGACGGGAATTTCGCCTTATCGAGCGACCGGTTCACTCGCTCGCTCGCTCGCCGGCGAGTCGAACGGCCGAGTTATTACCGGTCTTCCGGCGCTGGCGCGCGGATCGAGGCTCGAGGCGCCGTGGGTGTCGTCGCGGCGCGAATCGCGAGAAGCGGAAGAAAGGTCGGAAGCACGAGGAAAAAACGGATGGTTCGACGAAAGGCGGTCGTTCGCGCTGGAACGAAGTTATTCGTGAGGATAATTTTAGGCCACCGTTCCTCTTTTCCGCCTCGCCCCTCTGCTTACTTTTTTCCGACCTCCGCATCCGGCACGGGCCTGGAACGCACGAATATTCGTGGAAGTACCGCCGATGTTCGATGCTCCCTGCCTCCGAATTCTTCCACGTCGACTATTCTCTCCTTGATTCTGGTCCAGCGAGCCTTGGACGGCAACGAGCGACGTACGCCGAGGGGGACAGGGTTGAACGTAATGGACGACGGGGGATTGCCGCGACGATCGTAACCCTTGACAGTCGGAGGACTTGAACCGTCGGTCTTATTAAAACGGTCTCGGACGTATTCGTACCCGGGGTGTAAGAACGGAACAGTGGAGGAACCTTAAAAAGTTGCACCGATTACGCTATCTTTACCGTACCGTTCAAACTTTCGCATAACTCCTATCCCGCCTAGCCGCGAGCTCTTAACGCTTCACGAGCTGCAAGGACTCGCTGAAGTGCCTAAAAACTCGTAGCGTGCCAAAGTTTGATTGCTCCGAATGCTTCGAGGCGACTCGAGCTTCCCGCGAGGATCGGGAACGCGCCGGTCGCTCGACTCACGGAAACGTCATCGGCACCCTGGCTTTTATTTCACGCGTTTCGGGGACGGGGGTTCGTTCTATTCTCGTTCGTCGTAGGGAAAACCGGCGACAAAAGACGGATTCCAACAGCCGGCTATGAACTCCCTAAAAGGCGACGAGGAACGCGTAACGAGCGCGTGCCGCGCTGGTATTTACGAGATAGCGAGTATTCCCGCGTCGATCGTAGCAGCTCGGCTCGGAATTTCGGCCTTTCCGCGCCAGGAACGCCGAGCGTCTCGGCGCGAGTGCGCGATCGAAGAAGTATCCGTCGAACGGAGCGTATTTTTAAGCGAAGGCCAGGTCCGGTCCGGGAGCGTATGTACGGCTTGGCGTATGTGCCGCGCGAGTATGTGCGGTGCGCGCGCACAGGGAGTCGGTTGTTTGAAGAGGTACACGGGTAAACGTCCTTGTTAAGCTTCCATAGAGACTGTGGAAGAGGTGTTTAGCTTCGTCTATTATAGTATCACTGTCCCGCCTCGCCGACGATTATTCTCGTGTGACGCGCGCTACGCTCGTAAAAGACGACCGTAGAACCGACCCGGTGAACGCAGTTATTCAGAACCTCGCGCGATTATGACCTCTCGTGATTTATTACAAACGTAAAGCCCCGGGTTGATCCTCTCGCGTATTCCCCGTGAGCCTGAGCCGTTGTTGGCCGGCGACGTTTGGTTTCAACGCGTCCGGAGAAATCTCGCGCCATTTCCACGATTTAATTGGACGGATTCCCTCGAACGCTGCAACCGTGTCATCCATCGAATCGCATCTCGATTAGACCCTGTACGAAACTAATCTCGCCACTCCGTTGGACGGATGACACGCGCGCGTGCACACGCGGCACGTTTTCGTGGCCGCGCGGAGGACGAACGCGCGCTACCGGCCAGCTAACTGTACCATTACGCTCGCGGACGCGGCCGTAACTTGTCCGCTTGCCCGCGCTCTATCATTGCCAAGAGATCTCTCGCAGCGTATCCAACCGCGGGGGCACGGGAAACGGAAAGCGACGCGGCGTTCCGTGTAGCCGGGCGGCGCGACGCGCGTATCAGAAGGGACACACGAATTGCCACGGCTGTCCGAATTCGCCGAAGCAATTACTCCGGAGAAGGCGAGGGCTAAAGGAAGGCACGAAGATGAATTTCACGCGGCTTCTTTCAACAGGTTGGCCTTCCACGGGCAAAAACTCGATTCCATCCGAGTCCATGGGCAACGTCGTCTCTGGACGGCGGCCGGCCTCGCGCCGGTCTGGATTAGACGAGCCGGCGGATGGCCAGCGGATAGAGTAAATCTCGGTGCGGCGAGTCGCGCGCGTCCCGGTGTGCAAAAACCTTCCCCTAATTAACGCGAATGAATCACGCTATGCCCGGTCGGCGGCGTTTGATCGCGCGTCCCCCGCTGGCCAGACCTTCCGAGGGGGGGGCTTTTATGGTCGATAACGCCTAAGAAGTCCCGCAAATGCTTCCGGCGGCGAGCGCATCCACGGAGCTTGATAAACGGTTCACCCATGGAACCAAAGAGACGCGGGGACGCGACCATGGCTTTAGCCCCGGTGCACGCCAGCAACGAAAGAGAGGAGGGGAAAGATGAGAGCCACTGATCCGGTTGACCGGTTGATTAACGATCCGGCTGCACTCAGCGTCACTTCCGCGATGCGAAACCAAGAAACGGATTAGGATCGCTAATCGGTTTTGATACGCGATAAATCGCCAGAGGGAATCCTCGATCCGTTCCCTCTCTCGATCGCCGCTTCGTTTTCCCTCGCGCACGGTCCTCCATCGCGTCTCGTTCCGCCGTGATTTAGGTCGAGCCGGAGGAACGGCTACTTGCCATTCCGTCCTCGTGCCGCACCGTGTGCTCTACCCCCCATGGCCGAACGAATCGATGATCCGGGGAGCGATCTATTTCCATTTTCTTTGCCGTCGCGGTGCCGATGTCGCGCGCGGTGCAGCGATCGGTCAATAACGTCCACCTATGCGACGTAATCGAGCTGCCCTTTGCTCGTCCCTTCCTACCCCTTCCCACCCCTTTCGCCCCCTTTTCCAACCCTCTCCGACCGTTTCCGCAGCGGCATTTCGAGGGTGGAAAGGTCGCGCAGTCGGATCCAATTGCGGCGTTTCGGAGATCGGCAGACGAAACGAGTGGTAGAATTCACCGAGTGACATTTAATGGGCTTCTCGCGGCGATAAAATACGACCGACGCCCGGTGATTTACGTATCCTAACCTAGCCGGAATATTACTCTTTGCTCTATTTCGGTATCTCGATCTCGATAGAGCCATCGGCCGCGACGGCTCGGCACGCCGACAGGCCGAGACGTTCTGCCGGGGGAACAGCACGCGGCGGGGTAGTTTGAAGATTCAGGAATCGCGAGGGCTTGTTTGCCAGCGCTCGAAACGGTCTGGTTACCGGACCGGGATCCGCGCGGCCGTAAAATACCGCGTCCCCGGGGGCGAAGGAGATCGATACCGCGATGGCTAATTAAGGAAGAAAGCCAACGGTACCGGTTCAATATTTATACTTGTTTGGTAGCACGAGAGGCCGGAACGAGGACCGAGTGGGCTGGATAGAAGTGCGAACGAGTAACAGAGAAAGAGAGAGAGAGAGCGAGATAGCGCGCGTGAGAGGGAGAGGGAATATTCTGAAAAAGGGGGAAAGAAAAACCGAGTTTCTCCATTAACGCGACTCGCGTGTCCATTTTTCTTCCCTACGTAATTATTTGTATTTTACTTTTGCCCCAGTCCGTATATATTATACGTCGCGCTCTTTCATCCGCCGATCCTAACGAAGTTAATGGCTCTATTTACTCGACGCTCGAAGTTATTTCAATACGCACACTGCACGGGCAATCAGGACGCGCGTTTTATACCGCGAAAACTCATTTCGCCGTATCCCACGGTCGTAACATTGTTTTGTTTATTAGTGGATCAATGCCACGCGCAATATCGCTAGATTTTACCGTGGCAGTCGCGCGACTGCCACGGAAATGCAATTAATTCGTCTCTTTCGCTCTTTCGCGTATTGTCGCGAACGTTGTCGGGTCGCGCGATCGAAAGCTCGTTCCTAAACGAACGGTACCTGCTTTCCACCCTCTCGCTTCGTTCTTTCCTTTTCGCCATTTCACCCCGCCAACCCCTCCAACCGGTTTCTTCTCTTCTCCTTTTTTCCCCTTCCCCCTTTGTCCCTCGACGATGCGACGCGTCGTTTTGCTTTTTCGGTTGTTCCCGGGCGACCGCGGCTTTTAATGGACTTTCGATTCTAATTGAAGCTCGCTTATTCGCGCCGCCGCGAAACACCGAAATGCTTATAAAATTTCAATTAATCGACGCTCGGGGCCAGCGCGCGCTCGTTCCCCGTGTCGGTCCAAGGCAAACTTTTCGATTGCGTAATACGATTACCCGCCGCTCCAATTATCATCCTTCTCCCCTCGTTTCACCCGTCATTAAGGGGCCCGGCTACATTCGCCCGCGGTCCCGATATCCTCCGTCGGTCCCATCCGTAACGAGTTTCCGCTTGCCGAGGTGTTCTACGGACGACCGTGCATTTCCTTGTTACAGAGCCGAGAAGATCGCGGAGTTTGCGCGACTCGGGACGAAACGTTTGACGGGGAGAACCGCTGGGACTACCGGATTTCGTACAGGATCCAGCGGAGATCCAATCGTCGACATGCGAGCATTGCACTTTCAGGTAAGCTCCTCATCATCCTCGGGCGGCACGAGTTTCTCGGTTCGCAAATTGCGGCCCACCCGAAGATCCGCCAACCGGATTCCAGTGTCAGTGGTCCAGCTATTATTTACGTTTCGCGCCGAAATACCTCTGCCAGTCCCGTAAACCGACCACCACGCGATCCACGCTCGCCCATCTCTCCGTATCTCGAATACGCGATACGCGACTAAAACCGGATGATATTCGGTAATGCGGTATAACGTTTACCAGGGATTCCTCGAGCAAGTCTTCCAGTCTTGCCCCGACAGACGTTCAGGATACGCGACCAGAGTTTGGTTATTAGTTAGTTAGGCATTGCAGGAAAAATTGTTCGATCGACGGGATCAGAGGACGTGATTAATGACGGGGAACGATGTCGTTCTGCTAGACGTGTGGCGGACGTACGAAGGATATTAGGTGGAAGTTGGCGCGCCCGCGTGCTCGTGGCTTTTTCGAGGGACAAGAGTTACCCGGGTGATCCGGATTACTTTCAGGGTTATATAGGGGCGCGTTCGAAGCGACGAGTTTACCGCAAGCGCTTAAAACACCGTCCAGCGAGGTTTAATGCATGCGCGGACACGTGTCTTCGCAAAGTACCGAATCGGATGAAGGCTGCTGGAATGGCTATCGATGCGCGCCGGTGAGCGGGTGTAATGCGACCTCACGGGGCAAAAGTTTGTTCCCGCGGAACCCAGGATGTTCGAGGGTGGCGGCGTTTCGGGGGTGCCTCGGATCTGCTTTCAGTCGCTCGCGGATTATACTCGTTACGTCGCTATTCCCAAGCGAAATCGCGAACGGAAGTGCATCCGGCGTTCCGATTCTCTGCCTAAACGAACCTCCAAAGAACGTATCCCCGCGTTTTTAATCCCGTTTTTGCTGTTAAACCGGCCGATCTGCGTTGCACTGGTAGCGAGAGTACCTGTTTCGGCCGATCCTTTCTTAAAGGGGAAGAGGTCAGACGAGGTTTACGTCATCTTGCAAACGTGAACTAGTTATTTGAGATTTTAGCAAGAGTTTAGTTCGATGTGATACAAGAGTGGATGTGTTTAACTGTGTCTGCTCTCCTGTCTTCGCGTGTTTTATGAGTTTAGCTGTTGCTGTCATTGGTTGTCGAGGTGTGTAATTGGTGGGGTATGTTGGTTGCACGGGTGTGTATAGAGTTCGGTGGTTCTCGGTGGTAGTGGAAGTTTAAACAAATTGTTGGAATGCTAAAGACGCAAGTCGAGACATCTTACATATAACCTCGATGTTAAAATGGTTTTCGATTACAGACTAATGTGTATGATTGTGTACGTGTCGGTCGGTCACCAGTCAAATTCCTTTCTTCAAACGACCGAGTCTCTATGGAATCGTTGTACAGCACACACCGATCGAGTTATCGATTATTAAAATGTTGCCTTTTTATAATTAGTGTTCTTTTCTTTTTAACTCCACTGCCATCGCAAATTGTCAATTCGTTTTTTAATCCTTGGGAAATTTTTATATTCTTTATAGGGGGTTAATCCTTTGACTCTAGAGGCGCCCCTCAGTCGCCATTTGATAAAATTTCGAAGATCGATGTTAATTAATACGTCAAATTTAAGATAATGCGACGATGTATCGAAATCGAGTATTTCTACGTGTCAATTATTGCACGATTTGTGACTTACTGCTCAAAAGATATCGTGAGCTTCGTAGCAGAGAGTCTTTGAACCACTACTCTTCTATATCCAAAAAATCGTCGAGTCCAAAGGGTTGAAGAGCGGCGTGTTTTACCAGGACCAGCTGCATCGCGAACAGCGATTATTTGCGTGAAATATTTGAACCGCGGTATCCGATCGCTTAAACAGCCCCGTTGAAACGTGCTCTTGCCATCGGACAGGATCCCTGCGCGAAATCATGACCCTCGTCCTTGTACCGCCATCGCACCCGTCGAGTCCTTCGTCCGTCGCGGATCGTACGTCAGTCGACCTTACGATCCCTCGACGCGTGTACGAGCGCCAGGTGTCGGGGCACTCGACGAGAGCCTGCGAACGAAGGGAACCGGGACCCGTGAAGCCGAGTCGAGATAAATCTCCCCGAACGATTTTTGCAATTAGCCCGGCCCATGCCGTTTGTTAAACGCCGCGAAGTACTGTTACGGAACTTTCGGTGAATTACGTCTCTCCGCGTTGGGCCGCGCGATCTTTAACCGTGAGTCTTCCAAGGCGCGAGAAAAGACGCCGCTTAATTCGCTCTACAAATTAACCTTTCTTGCCTCGGTAAATTCGTAATTAGGACGACGGCTACGGAGACGAGTTAAAGCGAGGAATAAAAGACTGGCCGGTCGTTTCGCGGTCGCGAGGTATTCGTGCCGATGACCCCGGACGAACGACGTCGCGATCGTCGTCGTAGCCCGCGATTTCCGCGGGTCAATCGATAAATCTGCCCCGGGAACCGGAGAAAAAATGGCCCGTGTTCCTACTCGCGCGCGGTGTAGTAGGATATAACGGCGGAATTACGAGAGTGTTGGGCGCCGTTTCTCCGCTCTGAATTTCCATTTAAACTCCTAATTAATTTTCATCGCTCATACGGCTGAGCCAGGACTATTTATTAGACGGTCTCGCGGGTGGTGGCTGGAGAACGGCGCCACGGCTGTGTTGGTGGTTTCTCAAAGCGGGGGTGGTTCGAGGATCGTAAATAAAATTCGTCGCGCGATATTACCGCGTAAACGGGTCGGTCGGGGTCTGGCCATTAGTATTCTTTCGGATTACGCGAGCGTCCCCGGCGTGTTCCACGCTACCCCGTCGGGGATAATATCCTTCCGGTTAATGGCGGAATGCTCGAGAGATAGCTTCTTCGGTTAGCGTCTTAACGAATGCTCGCGCGAGCCCCGGATTCGTCGACGCTCGTCGCGACGCACGGGGGCGATATGACGGGGGAAACAAATAATCCAGCGACAGCGTCCCGCGGAGCGCAGAGGGGTGGCGAGGACGGGGATCGGCGATGAATATTCAAGCTGATTATTTTGCAGTTATTCATCGGTTAAGTTCCACAGACGAGACTACCGGCAAGTTAGTTACACTGGCGCAGTTAAGGAGTTTGCCGTGGCTGCCAACCCCGGTGAAGCGACCCTGGATTTAGCCAGCCTAGCGGAACCGCTTAATTTATCGCGATCTAATATCGCGTCGACTCGACCCGCGGATAATACCGATTCGAACCCGTATCCGCGAGTCGTCGCGATCGTCGAAAGAGCGTGTTCGACTTTGGTCGCGGGACCGAGCCACCGAGGCAGCCAGGCGTATCGGTGCAGTTTCGATGTTAAATTCAGAGGCCAGAGGGACGAGATGCACTCGAGACGTCTCCAAGGTGGAGACTAAAGTTTCTCTTGGCTCCGAGGAGACCCTTCTTCCCTTTGAACTCGCTCTCGCCGGGAGTAAATCATGGATTTAGCGCATGGGCGTAGGAGCCGTCGTCGACTGGCTAACCGGTTCACCCTATAAAATAGTGCCCCTCTCTTCTTTCTTTCTCGCCTATTTTTTCCGCTCCCTTTTCACTCGCTCCGGCTTCCTCTCGTTTCGTCTCTCTCGCCCTCTCGTCCCGTTGCGCGCCCCGTCCTGTACCCCGACGCGATTAGCGAATCAGTCGGCACTCGGGGCTCGTCCGTATCTCGCGGAAACAGGCTCGCGCGACTCCGCCCGATTCGAGAGATAATTTCGCGCGCGTTTCCCGCGAAATTCCCGGCGAAAATTTCATTTTCGTGCGTTTCGCGGTAAACTCGGCCGACGGATCAGCGCGCCGCGCCCGGCACCGTTCCGCCGCGAGTTTCAAGCGGTGGGAATTGGAAAAGTTGCGACTCGGCTCCGCGGTCGTGGCTACGGGGGGGATTTTAATAATTCGCACGGTGACAGGGAGGGTCGTGGTAAAACGGAAAGCGAAGGAAGAAAGTCCCGCGTTGCAGATGCGACCGCGACGGAATTGGAAGAAACGAAAAGTTAGCGTGCGCGCGCGCGCGCGCGAGTGAAACAAGCGGACGAATGGTGTATGCGCGAATTCGCCAACTACGCGGCGACGAAAGAGTTTACCTTCGGGGATGCTCGCGCCGGTCGGCAAGCGTTGTAAATATAAAAGCCGAAAAGGAGGAAAAATAAAACGGGGAACGAAGGGAAAGCGCGATGGGCGAGTTTCCACGAGTAATTGACGTATCTGTTCGCATGGATACCTATCCGAAGTGCTTGATATCGTAGAACGTTGACCGAGGTATCACGGAAATTCAATTGGTCTCGTGTTCTCGGATCGGTATCGGTCGTGTTTATTAAAAAGAGAAGCGGAAAAAGCCGTGCACAGGGAGGGAGGGGGCGGAAAGCCAACAAACAGGATCGATAAATAAAGAACGAACGTATATTAAAAAAGGGAAAAAATGGAGCAAACCCATGAAAAAGTAGGAAGCTTCTGGCTTCCGTCTGGACTTTTAAAAAGCGCGTATAGCGGCGGTCGCGCGCGCACGTGCAGCGCGTATCCACGGTTTCGAGCGAGGCATGCACGCGTAACGAGCGACGTAAATCAAGGGGAAAATTTGTATCGTGCGCCGAGTTCGGGGCTCGCGGAGATCCCCGGCCGAGACAGAGCCGCGAAGAGCATCGACGTTATCCCAGAAGAGGCAAATCGATTCGATCCGAATAGAGAGAAGTCGAACGAACCCGGTCGGCTGTGAAAGCTTCCGTTCGCTTTCGATCGGCGTTCTTTTTTGTTTCAAACTTCCCACCGCCCCCACCGCCACCCCCAGCCTCTCACCCGCCCATCTCCACTCCTTTTCCGCCCGCTGTTCAGCCATCCGCCGCCCCACATCTCCTCTATCTTTCTCTTTATCCAAGAATAGCTCGGCTGCCATAATAACCGCGTGGAAAGAATACACGGGAGCAGAGTAATTCCTGCTCTGTGAGGAACAGTCGCATCGCCATCTACGTATATATACGTACACCTATATAAATACATAGATATACGTATACATTCGTGCTCTCTCGCTCTCTTCTCCATATCTGGCCCAACTCTGCCCCCCTTTTTCTGGCTGCAGTCCACTGTTTGTCACCGCAGTTCCTCCGGTTAGCATTGTGCTAGCCCCCTCTTCGTCTATTCCCTCCCCCGGTCCGCACCGTCAACCCCTCTTCTGGTCCCGGCGTCGTCGTGCTCGCCGCCGCCGTCGCCGTCGTCGTCGTCGTCGTCGTTCCTTCGTTCCCTTGTCGTCTGCGTTACGTTTCTCGTTACGGTTCTGTCCTTCCTCCCCGATTCGCCGTGTATTTTTGGACGTGGACCCGAAGAAACGGTTCAACGACCTCGTTCGTCCCCGAACTAGGACGTATACGTATGCGCCGACTGACGAGCACCGGGGAAAATCGTGATTGATCGTCGTTTTACCAACGTCGTTCTCGCCGGTCTCCTCTTAACGAGGCCTTGATACGATTCCTTGCTTCTTGCCCGACTGTCCCGTTTCCCGCCGACGCCATCGTCATCGCCGTTGTCGTCCAACGAAAAATGATCCTCGTTCTGGCCCCGATAATTAGACAAAGCTCACAGTCGCCACCTAACGATCCATCCACGAGTCGTTAAGGGTCTCGTGTAATTCATAGCTGATCGAATCCACGATCGATACCGCGGATACCTCTCGCTGGAACCTTCTATTACCGTCCCTCTGTCATTTCGTTGTATTTTCACTCCATCTGGACGTATGTCAAGATCGTTTAACCCGGTTGCTCAAAATTATCCCAGACGTCTGCTTTTGTTATCGCAACTTCGTTTCCTTTTAATTTTAGCCGCTGTCGAGTTTCACCGAAATCTGCTTCTACTACGGACAGAAAATGGCGTCGAGTCCGAGCCGTTTCTTATTTTCGTACCCCATCGACCAACGCTTTCCCGTCGATTTACACGCCTACACTGTGCTCCTCGCCTTCGAACGTCCGGTTAAAAATCGTACAGAGTAGAAACGGGGGGAAAAGGAGAAAATAGCGGAACAACCTCGTCCGCGAAACCGTCGGAAGTTAGACAGGTATCGCGGAATTACAACCAACTCGGCGGAAAGCTCGGAAACCCTGCTGCTGGCACTCCTCCGCGCGCATCGCGGTTCACGCGCGCAATGGCGGCGAAACGATTTCTAAATTTTAACGGATAAATACCAACGGCTGCGCGGTTCGGCGGAAAAAAGAACGGCGAGACGCATTCGTCGTTCTCCGGTCGTGTTTGCGTTCCATAAACGCGTTCGTCGCGGGAATTACCGTTCGGCGATGACGTTAGCCGCTTGCGCGGGAACGGTGGCAGCCTTGGATTTCGCCGGCATTTTCGAGTGTCCGTGTCTATCGTTACCACCCAAGTGGTTCCTCAAATATTTGAGCGTGACTCGCGCCGCGAATACGTTTTCGCGCTGCGATATATACATATATATATATATATACGTGTACATTTAAAAATTTTCCACGTAGCCCGATCCCGAAGTTACGGAATCGGCTGGTTCCTTCGAGTGGTTGCATAATTAAAAACGTATTTTTGGCTTTGTCGGTGTAGCCGAGATTTCCATGCGATTACGCGCGTAGTCGAGTTTACGAAATAGAAAAGTGACGTTGTTGATCGTCACGGTGTCAGGATGGTTGACGGGTAACCGGATTCGTTTACCGCGCGTTCTAAAGGTACCACAGCGTCGTCGATCAATCCTCCACGGTTTCGCCATTAACGAGCGTCGCGCTGAATAATCGCGTTATTTCGATCGGATTCAATGGCCGCGGAAACCGCGCGAGATATTCGAATACGTGTCCCCGACGAGTCGAATGATCGCGATGTACCCACGAGGTGGCGGGACTTTTGGGTGTTCCTTGGTCGATCGCTGGACCACGTGCGCGGCCACGTTTATCGATCTCGCGGCGAATTAATGGGGAGAACAAGCGTAATCTCGTGCATGAAGTCGACCGCCGACGGCCTCTCTCGTCTCTTTTCAGCCGGGGTAGCGGACGTAATTCCGGGGCTGTACGCGTTCCGGACAAATTGACCCCATAGTTTAATGGCGCGCCGAGTTTCGAGTAGTTGCGCCGCGGCAGATAATGGAGTCTGGGGCTATATTCGAATGATAATATTCGAAAGGCGGCCTGTGCCTTGTATTCCGAACGAGTGGAAATGGGTCGTGGCGGAACCGCTTCGATGCCGCGCCATCGTCGATGGCGAAACGGACCGTAAATGACTCGTATAATCGGATCCGCCGTTAATTCGCGGTCCTGAAAGCAAGGATAACAAGGTGCCGGGTCATCGACGTGGTACGCGTACACGCGGCATACCTTTCCCCGTACCCGTCCGCACTTTTCGAAAATCGCCGATGGAACGTGGGCAAACGTGGGCAGAGAGAAAGGAAGAAAATGGGGAAAAAGGTTTGGGAAGGAGGGAAGAGATAGGAGCGAGGCGGGAAAATTGAGAGAGGACGAAGGTGGCACAACAGGCGGGAATTTTTACGAGGACATTTACGATCGCTAGCGATTCGCGTGTCGGGTTTTTATTCGTTCGCCGGCGCGAAAGATAAAGCGGTTAAGAGCGGTGTTTATGGATTCGAATCGAACGATAATTCGCCGTGGTTCGGCACACACGTGTCCGAGAAATCGTTAGATGCTTCCGTACGGATGTTAACGTGCTCGCGCGCCCAGAAGCGGAGAAGAGAGGGAAGAAATAAAGGAGCAGAAGCACGGAGAAGAAGAAGCGGATGAAGAGAGCTCGGCGAGCCGCTCTAGGAATGAACGATACTTAAATCTCGATAATCACGATCGGTCGAGGAACTTGTATTTCTCGGCTATCGACGGTACGATCGTTAAATCCACGGCTGGAATAAGGGCGAAAGAGGGAAGGAGAGAGAGGGAGAGATAGGAAAAAATGGACAAGGGAAGGAAGAGAATGGTATCGCTTAATAACGCTCGCCTAACGATAGTAACGGTGGCAGTCGGCTAGCACGGTTGATAAGAAATACTTTTTGCGAAGACCGAGGAGGGAAGCAGCTCGGTCGGCTGCCGTTTAACCCCGACGATGGAACGAGCCGTGTAATCGGACTGTCTACTAATTCAAACTACTTAACACTCGATAGACATTCTGGAACTTTTGTTGCTAATTACTTTGAAACTTTCGATAACTTTGATTATCCTTTTGAATAATTCCATTAAAATCTCGTAACCGCCTGCCTCATACCTAATGCATACGCGTCGCGCCTCCGTAACCGAGTCATACGCCGGCCATTACGTTCGCTTTCATCGAACAACTTGTTATTAAACTCGAATGACAGCGATCAAACTGTTAGACCCGAACTCAAACCCGTATCTTCTGCTTGTTAGACAACTCCTTTAGCCAATTAAGGCGCTGCTAAAGTGTCGACGAATTCCTTCCTCCTGCGCAAACCGTCGGGACGAGCAAACTTTATTTCCCTTTCTACGAAACGCGCGATTCGAGTCCACGGGCTGTGTAGGCTCTAACGCGTCCCACTCGACCTATCCTAACCGCGCTCATCTTCTATTTCCCATTGTCCCGTTGCACGCACCCTTTCATCCACCTTCCCTCTCCTCGTCCGACTCGCGACGCCCCGTTTAATCCAACGACAGCCGGCTCTAACGATCGGACGCGGAGATATTTTAAGCAAATTAGTTTTCGTGGAAACGCAGCGTGTCGTCCGCTCGAGGGCTGACAGTCGTCCTCCGAGCGAGCGAGCTGCGCGGCGCGGCGCGGCGCGTGCACGCACGGCGAGTCGGTGGAAGCGGAGGCGGCACGATCCTCGCGACCGGTCCCGCTACGCGCGAAAAGAATTCTTCGGAATTTCGATAACGGCCGCGGATCACGCGACCGTCGGCATGCACGCAACATGGAGGGTGGCGGGAATTTCAGGGAGACCGCGCTCTCGCCCTCGCCTCTTCGGGATCATCTCTTCGTACGCGAATAACGGTGATCCTCTCTCGACAAAAGAGCCACGCTTCTCTCGATATTCCCGCCTCGAATTTCTGGCATTACGGTATCGAATTGCAGCCTCCATTCCCAGGCTTTGATCCGGCGTAATCATTTTTCCCTCTCCTTTTTTGCCCCCGCTTCTCTCCCTTCCCCTCCCCCGCGGCCCGCTTTTTTCTTCTACCGTCGCGTTATCACAAAGGAGAATCCGGCGATACCGGTGTCCGGGATGCTTATTAATAGGCGAACACGGGGACAGAGCGAACGCGAGGCGGGACGAGGAGGAGACGAAAAAGAGGGTCAACGTCGCGACTCGTCCCACTAAAAGAATTCATTAACGCGGAAACCGTGCAGCGGCCCCCGATCAAAGTACCCGCCGTTCCTTTCAAAACTCGCGGTTTAACTCGTTAGCGTGTCCGTGTCCCCGTCGCTCGCGCATGCACGCACACACGGCCGATGGGAAATTATTATTTTTCCACCCTTCGCTTGCCCGACTTTCGATTCGCTCCACCCTCCGGCCGCTTTCACGCTTTCCACGGGGGCCCGCGGCCGTTTACGACCTCGAGATCTCCCCGACTCGTCTTTGAATTGGTAATTTATTCGACAGCTCTCCGCTCGAAACAATGCGCGGTAATGAGAAGTTGCCGTCCGCGAAGTGGAAAGAAAACGTTTGATTCGGTGGACGTTGATAGAAAAGGGGGCGAGGCCTGGCGCGCGAGGGGTGGTAAAAGAGCAAGGGAACAGCAAATAGAGCGTGGCAGGGATAATTGCTCTCGTGATGTCACGGCATTTATCAAATCCACTCCCCGAGGCTTGTTCGGAGCCCCTTCCATCGCCGCCTCGATGAGAACCAGCCCAAGGCTTTCCTTCGCCGACTACCCTATCGCAGTCCTTAACGATAAGGCCAATTCTCCCCGACTCTGTCGACCGATCGTTTTCTCTTTCCCGCTTATCCTTTCCTCGTGGCTTCCTCCTCGTCTGTGGGACTTTCGCGATCGTCGCTTATTTCGCGATTAGCCTCGCTTCGTGTCGCCGGAAATCGGCACGCCGCAAAGAAACCGCGCGCGGTTTTAGATCTTAGAAGACGAGCACGGATCCGAAGCTCTCGCAGCTCGGCTCTGGTACCATTTGTCAGGACGTAACGCGGGCGATTTGGCGCGAGGGAAATGCTCGATGAACGATTTCGCGTTGCACGGATACGCGGTCGTGTCTGGTCTTCCGGTGATTTAGTCCGGGCGCGTTCTTTGCCGGGTATGAAAACTGAAATTACCGGATCCGTGGATCGGCGAAGGCGCGCGCGTGATCCTCGTCTACGGGAATAGTTTGGATCGCTTGGAAATTCGGCGAGTTTGCAAGTGTCGTTTGAAGGGGTATGCGCCAACCGTGGTCAGACTCGTTTTAACAAGTAGTCACGGTCTACCATCGACGTCAGCTCCCCTCGTTTCTCTCTCCCTCTCTCTCTCTTTCATTCTGCTTCGAGCCACTTCGTCCGAAGCGTTTCACCTGCGATTCATTGGCGTCACGTGCTGCCTTCAATTAAGATACAGGGGGAACGTGTTCCCTGCTGATATTACGATCGGGGATTAAAGGAATCGCGCAGGGTCGGGCGGCCTGATTGCCTGGACAAACAAATGGTTACTTGTAGCGAAAGTTGCGTTTCCGAAACGAACGATGATATCTCTTTCCTTTCCACGGGACGGATGTTGAATATCAACGTTTTTCCCCCCCGTTTCTTGCCCCCCCCCCGCCATTTCTTCTCCCGTCGTAGGAAAATCTCGTCCGCTCGCGAGGACGTCGATAATCGAAGATAATCCAAACGATCGCAACGTTCTCGAACGTTGGGGATCTCGTGCAGAGTCATTAAAAAACGATGCTCCTCTCATTTTTTCCCCTCCTCTCATTAAGATCGAGTATTCGCGTGATTCGCGCGCTTCCACGATCCTCCAGCCGAGCTGATTTCGGACGCTTAATTGAAGTGGACGTAATCGGTCGGAGCGGAAAAAGGAGTTTCCGGTCGCGGAACAATGGAGAACAGTTCCAATGCGACCGCATTATCCGACATTTAGTCTCGATGAGTTGCGCATCACCGCTGCAGTTTCGATCGCTTCCCCGGTGCCTTATTGCACTCCGCGTCTCGTACGCGTTTCAGCGAATATGTCGAGCAACACAATAGAGTTAGCTGGAATATACGCGAGGCGAGTCCTCCTGATCGACCATCGGACAAATTGCGTCGGATCGGTGAAACGCGCGTTCGCGAAACGAAACCGAATTCCTCCTCGCGCGCGTACGCGAAAAATTCTCCCGCGTTAAACATCGTCCTGCCTTTTTCAGCCGACAATGGTCCTTGTCGCGACGTACGAAGCGTATCTCTGCGAACGATCGAAAGGCAGAGAGGAACGCGTTGTTTCCATTGGGACGAGATGAAATTCGAAAATGGCGTCGGTACGGCGAAATGGAAATCGTCGTTGCGGACGTGATCTTATCGCGAGTTTTTCCTGCAAATCGTTCCACGCGATGCACGTAAGGGCGCTGGGAGGGGATAAATAAGTAGACGAGAAGATAACAGAAGCACCCTAACCGCGCTCTAGGGCGCGGATTATGGCGCGGCGTGACAAATACGAGTGGCACTCGCGGCGCATAGCAACGAATTCTGCGGCTATCCGCGATGTTCGACCAGAGGAAGGCGTAATTTTTTCCGCGCTGTCTTTATCTCGCCGTGCATTATTCAGCAGCCACGGTGGCTAAAAAATTCGCGAGGCAACAGGTTAACGGGACATACGTAGAAGGGGTTGCGAGGATATAATCGGGGACAGGTCGCGATCGTTTGCGAGGCTTTCTCGAGCATTTAAAATTCCTCGGCGTGCTGGAACCCGAGGCAAATACGTTTTCGCGAAATCTACGAGCCGGGGGGGTACGTCCACTCGAGAAACTACATAAAGTCGTTAAAAGAAAACTCGCGGCGAAGTAATAAGCGGTTTTATCGTCGGCTCGGCACAACCTTCGTTTGGTCTTTTCAACTTTATCGAAACTGCTCCCGAGTCGTAATATTAATTTCGTCTTATCCCTGTTTGGCGGGACGTGCGGGTCGCGGGTCGTCTGCGGAGCGGGCAAATAGGTGGGCGATTAAAGAGGGCGAATGGGAGCGTTGTCTCGCGCATAAAAGTCGAGAGCAGACCGAGAGGCCTTTTGAACGCGATAATTCGACAAATTGGTATTTCTTTGAACGCGCGCCACCGCGTAGTCGGTGCTCGGGGGGTGGGAAAAATGGAGGTAAGGACGAGACGACGGCAAGTGGCAAGTAGACAGAGGGGGGTGCGGGGAACGTGGGTGCAGGCGATGGGCGATGGGAACGGGAAACGGTAGGCAGAAGGAAAAACGCTGGAAACACATCGACGGCACTCGACACAGTTCTCGCGAACGACGCGGAGGGGTGTTGTCGGTGGTAGATGGAACGAGACGCCGAGTCGTAACATCGCCGCGAAAGATCGCGGTGAAAATGAAATGGATGAATCGTTGGCGATATATCGTTCCGGGAATCGTTTCCCCGGCTGTCGATAATATAACTTTCAATAAAAGCCGGGCCATTGTTCTAGCTCGTGATCGGACGAAAGGGGCGTGAAAAAGGAAGCATAAAGACGGAGAAAAAACTGCTATTGTTTCTCGCAAAGATGCCAACGATTCGGCGGCATGCACGGCAGCTCGCTTGTTCGCCGAACCAACTTTTCCTGCCACCCTTTTTAATCTTTTCACGCCCTTTCTTTCCTTTCCGTCCGTTCCTGCTTTTTCCCTTCTCTTCTTTGTTTTTTCTTCGCTTTCCTTCCCACACCGCGAGAAAGAAAATAATGGTTTCTCTTTGATAAAATGAAAACTACACACTGCGCAACGCGCGCTCGTCCGTCGATCCTGTTTTTACGCGAATCGCTGCCGCGATGTTTGCTCGCGGCACAGGCGAAGGAATACCCCGTGCACCGAAGGCCTCTGTACCAACGGAAATTCGGTTTAATTTCTCGGCGAACGCATCTTCGCCCGTTAATTAACTTCCAGTGGCGTAGTACCCTCTGCGAAAGTGCATCGTATTAACAAGGCTTATATCAATAGGCGATGATAACGAAAGATTCCGCGCGGGATACACATTTCAGAATCATTACACGAGTTTCACCACGGTGGGATAATATTGACCGTGGAAAATTGCGAAAATCGACGATTAATAATTCTCCGTTGCCCGGAAAACCGAACGATTCGGGTGAAGCAAGAGGTGAGCAAAAATGACGGAGGGAAGAAAGGAAAAAGGAGAAAATATAAACGCGAGCAAAGAGCGGTCATCGCGCAGCAACATCGGGGTTGGTCAGATTGGTCCTGTACCACCGCCGACTCATCGAGTACACGGTTGCAGGAAATCCGTGAGAATTATTCAACGTCGAAATGCTCGATCGAATTTATGTCGGGCTCGGGAATACGCAGCGGAGCGTGATACACGAGAAAATGTAGTTAGAAAATAGCGTGCATGCCAGCGAGTGACGACAAAATAGCTCGATTAAGAGGCTATGACCCTACAACGGAAAATTTACTTTGCTCTCTCGTAGCAGGCATTATTGCCAATCATCCCTGTCCTCTGCCTTGGAAAGGTCTTGGAAACGCGAGAACTCGACCGATCGGCAGTTCGAGGGAATCAAACGCGTCGTGAAATAAATATTTACCGCGTGGGATTATCGATGAATTTCGGATCAGATACGGATCTTTCGTTGCATCTCGCGTGGAAGAGAGAAATATACGCAAAACGATCGTCGCGTTACGAATCGATAACAGCCAGTTCGGTTTGTCCGCTGGTTTCGTTGTTTCGCGGAAAGGAGCAACGCGATGGCTGTACCCGAAGCTCGATCGAATATCGAGATCGAGTTCCTCGGTCCCATTCGTTGGACGATATTACGGCGCACTAGCGTTGCAGAGTAGATCTCGAATTATCAGAGAGGCTCGAATTTATAATATTATCGGAAAACACTCCGCCTCTCGTGGAAATCCTTCCGCCTCTTATCGCGATAGTTGGTCGTCGGGGCATCGGGGTGTACAGCGACCCTCGACGACCCCGAAACACGCAGCCAACGATCGGGCTCACTGGCTAAATCGGATAAAAATCGACGGACCTGGCGTCGCGAGACTCGTAAACATACTTTCGTGCTCGTTCCGTACTTATCCGCGAACACACGGCGCCCGATTCAATTTACGTACGACCGACTCGCGGAAGGAAATTCCTCGCTGGCGTCCTGCCACAGTGGCAATATGTCCGGTCCGGTTCTTTCTTTCTCCTTTTTCCCTTTTTCTTTCTCTCCACCCGGGTCGTCGCTCGTTTCTTGCCCGCCAAGTCCTAGGCAAATACGGGCAAAGTTTATGTCCGGAGGCGCGTGCTGGAAAAATCCGGCCCGAGAGTCACCACGGCTGACCACGTTCGCCGTTCTTGGCCCCCTCGCCCGGTCCGCTCGAATAAAGCGATTCCGAGGCGTGACCTGGAATTTCTGCGACTTTTGAAATTTACCCCGGCGACGGCGAAAAGGTGGATCCTTCATGGAATAAGTAGTTTTAAATCTGGCTTACGACTAACGTAGCCCGTAACATATCGTGCCGGTATAAATTCGCCGTTTTAATAGGCGCGTCGCGATATTTCACCGGGGTTGCCCCGCAGCCAACTTATATATACAGAGGGTGTAGGGAGGCGGCGAGCATTACAAATAACGTACTTCGCCGTGACACGGAGCGGCGATTAATTTATGAGACCGCGAATATTCTCGTTAAGGGAGCTGAATAAAAGATGAGCGAAGAAAGGCAGCGAGACGAACGGGAGGTCTCTCCTTTCGATGGAAGAACCGGCGGACGACCGGGTTCCTTGTTTCTTTATTAATTCTTCGCCGAGTTGCTCGCTAGACTCGCGGGAAAATCGTTAACATTCCGAAGGTGGTTCGTTAATTAAGGAAATAAAGTTGGCGTATCGAGCGAGCGAGACCGCTGCCGTTGGATACGTATTAAGTTATCGAGTGGGGAAAGGGTGCGAAACCGCCGCGCGGAGGTGCCGTCATCGTCACGTTCGGCCGTATTATTCATCAATCACGACGATCATGCTTCTGAGACGCGAGATATCGGGGCACCGCGAACGCCCGGAGCGGGACGACGCGCACGGTGGCGACGGTATTTTTTCGCACGGTTGCAGGTGGAGAACAGAGGGCGGGTACAGTATCGCGGATCGATCTTAAACGCGTGGACGGCGTGGCAACGAGCAACAGCGATCGTCGAACATAGCCGCGATGAAATCTCTGCGTGATCTAAAGTGCACCTCCTAATGTATCGAGTCACGTTACACGTTGCATTACAGCGGAACGAGCGCACTCCAGAGGGCCGCAAAATGTTTCTGGCACGATCGGTTTTAATGGCGCCGCTCGGGACCACTTTTACGCTCCGCTTGTCGATTTCCACGCTGCGCAGATAAATAGAAGCAGCGGCAAGGGGCGAAGGGGACGGCGAAACAGTTTTCAAAGAAAACACCAGAAACGAGAAGTCACGGTGGACAATAAGCAGTTTGAAAATTTAAATTGTACGAAACGTCGGGGCGTCGCGGAGCTACCATTAAGTCGTCGGGAAACGTCGTCGCTCCAACTTTCTGTAATATTTAAGACTAAGCCAGGCTGAACGGAATCCGCGATATTTTTCCGGCGAGGCACGCGATTTCCCGAAAGAGAGGAAAAGTTGTCGACGAGTGCTACTACAAGGGACAGAGCCTCGGTTGTTGCCTTTCATAGACGGGAACGAAAGACTTTCTCGATATTTACGAGGGAAAATCGTGCAGCCGCGCGGCGATGTTCCCCGGCGTTTGCCACCTACCGAATGCCCGAATACCGAATATACCCGCCGATCGAAGTCTTCTCTTTCTCGTCGCTCGAGTAGACGCAAAAGCGAGTTCCTCGTGCTCGAAACTGGAACTCGAACGAGATTAAAAAGGGGTTGTCGTTCGTATCGAGGTAACGGTGTTTTCGTGGCGCCACGGCGATCCCTCTGACGTGGTCGTTACTTTCGGGTAATTACTCGTCGTTCCTCGCGGTTCATCGACTCTGTGTCGCTGAAAGCGATAGCTAGGTGGCTGAATGATTTCTAAGGGGTGGCGTGTAGGTGGGCACAGGGTCGATATTCCCGCTGGCCGAACGCGCGACAATAGCAAACTTCGAGGTCGTCGCCTCGGATCAATCCATTAATACGGCACATTAGAAAATCAATTAAGCCGCAGTCCCGCTTAATCTCGTGTCCGAGGATTTGCCCGGTAACCTTCCAGCCAGGAAGAGGGTGGTGGGGCCGCCGTGGCCGATAGCTGACGGTTCTCACCGGTCGCTCGGTGGTCGGGCGAAAAGAGAGCGGCAGCTCCGCAGGAGATCGAGAACTCCACCTCTCTCGTCCTCTCTTCCTTTATCCCATACATTTTTACGATCCCGCAGCAGTCCGTTCGCGCAAGCGTTGTTCGGCTCTTACGAAAATAGAGGAAGTAAATTACTTTCTCGCTCGAGTTTTCGGAGGGAAAATTATGCGGCAAAAAGGAAAAGGGGGCGGAAATGGGAAGTCTTGTTTAATCAAAGAGGACGTTTAACTATGTCTACGAAGCGGAGGAAGATCCGATTTCTCTAATCGTTGCGTTGTTGTTGCTTTACGTACCGTAGCAGCTATCGTAGCACGATGGTGGTAGGTGGGTAGGTAGGTAGGTAGGTAGGTAGGTAGGTAGGTAGGTAGGTAGGTAGCTAGGTAGGTAGGTACTGCTGCGTTTAACAAGACAGACGTACTACAGACATCGTGTCAGAATCCCTCGATCGATCGATACGCCGTGTAACATTTTAATCGAAAAGCACCCGCGATCGATAAGGTTCTCTGTCTGGATCGAGTGTATCGACGATATTCATGAGGGTGAATTTCAATGAAACTGGCTGCTACCGCGAACAGCAGAGTTGCAAGTTCAGTTCCCCTGTCGCAGTACGCGGCGTGCTCTTCCTTACCTCCGATATCTCTCTGTCTGCATCGCGGTACGCAAACTTGGAAGATCCAGCGGGCTGAGTGCATCATTACGGATTAATATCCTCTCGAGGAAGCACGTAACCTAGCGCTACCATTCCTCGTTATCACCGTCGGTTATGTCAAACGAAATGTCATTTCACGGTTCCCTCTTCCGTCTCGGTATTCTCCGTTCGAGCTTGGTCACTTCTCCGGCCAAATTAAACCGAATCGATACGTATTATCTCGACTTTCGTTATCCAGAGTCTGTTATCAAATCCCCGCTATCCGCCTTAAACGCTCGGCTTCGAGTCGTTCGACTGACCGATTAACCTACTCGAGACAACTTCTTTTTCTTTTCAACTCCTTCTCTCTCGCTCACCCTGTACATTTATTATATACGTCAGAGGCAAAACGCGATTGGAATTACGGGGAGAGGAGAAACGGATAACGTCGGCCATTCGCGTAGGAAAGATCCGCACCAGGCCGGTGATTCCTGCTTCTCAGCTACGTACGAAACGTTTCTCGACCCGCGTTGTCTATCCCTACCGTCTGCGTGCGAATGTAAAATATTCAACGGCGTCGAGTTCGCAGTTACGAGACGATATTCCCTCTAGACAGCGCGTAACGCCGGCGTAACTCTCGTTATCATCGTCGCTGCTGTCGCCGAAGAGCTTCCCACTGGCACGATCCTCCCCGTCATCGTCGCCGTAGTCGACGTCGACGTCGCCGTCGTTCCCTCTACGTACGCATTTACCTACATTTCTTCCGGAGGACGCATGCCGCAGGATCGAACTGCGCATGCGCGCCGATCCCCCGTAGGCAGCGCGACGCGAAACGATTCCAAAGGTATTCGAAATTTAATGACGAGCCATCGCACGAGTCGGACGCGTTTCAGGCCGAGGGAAGAGGCACGAGTATCCCTGCCGCGAACGTTGACAAATATTTGTCGATGGCAAACGTTTACCCTTCGGCAGAGCGAAACCTAAGCTCTAAAGACATATCGCGGCTCAAGGCTGCGCTATTATACGAGCAAACTTCTACCCGGCCTGTTTGACATTCCACGACGTCCAACAAGGAGGCGACGGGATTCGCTTCTCCGTCCGTCTCCGCCGACGAACGGCTCGGACCGATGCGCCACGGGGCGCGAACGCGGTGGCTGGAACCGGTGGCGGCGGGACATTTAAAAACTCGACGAGGGGGAAAAACTGGATCTGTCTTGATCTTCCGTGGATCGGAGTAAGGCGAATCGGAGTAGTAATAAGTACAACTGCTGTCGGTGCGCCATCGGTGGTGGCACGTAGACCGTAGAGGTCTCTGCACCCACGGTCTTCGTCGTTATCCCGTACGTACGTACTTACCGTACATTTCACGAGGATACATTCCCGCAGGAGAGCAGCGCGCCTGCGCGAACGCGGCGCGTCGCTTCGTCTCTCTCGCACCGCGCGGCGCTCTCTGTTCCTTCGGATCGCGCACCCCTTGCCCTCTCTTCCCCCACCGCGAGGGCAGCCCGCCACGCGACCGTTGCCCCCACCAGAAGCGTGAGCGTGTGTCACGCTCCGGGTAGCTCGGTGCGTGCCCATTAGAAGGAGGGGGTAAGGGGCGCGTGTGCCCTACGCGAGGCCAGCGGTGGGGGAAGGCTGCGCGGCCGGTGGTGGGGATGCAAGTACGCTCGACGGAGAACTCGCGAGTAGTTTCGTACCAACTCTCGCGCGAGTCGGATGACGGGTGATCTATGTTGAGCTCGCTCCCGTTCGCCGTCGACGTCCTAGCTCCGAACAAGCGATCGGATTCCAAGGAGCACGTAAACGCACGAGAGGAACCCGGTTGGTCGATCGGACGCGTCACGTCCCGTGTTTACTTCCGCGTTGTGGCCTCGTCCCTCGGTCTTTGTCTCCGTCCATTCGTGGAAACGCGTTACCGACGCGTAACCTCTACTACTACTACCACTACTACCACTACTACTACTATTACTACTGCGTCGAGTTCGCAGTTACGAGACGATATTCCCTCTAGACAGCGCGTAACGCCGGCGTAACTCTCGTTATCATCGTCGCTGCTGTCGCCGAAGAGCTTCCCACTGGCACGATCCTCCCCGTCATCGTCGCCGTAGTCGACGTCGACGTCGCCGTCGTTCCCTCTACGTACGCATTTACCTACATTTCTTCCGGAGGACGCATGCCGCAGGATCGAACTGCGCATGCGCGCCGATCCCCCGTAGGCAGCGCGACGCGAAACGATTCCAAAGGTATTCGAAATTTAATGACGAGCCATCGCACGAGTCGGACGCGTTTCAGGCCGAGGGAAGAGGCACGAGTATCCCTGCCGCGAACGTTGACAAATATTTGTCGATGGCAAACGTTTACCCTTCGGCAGAGCGAAACCTAAGCTCTAAAGACATATCGCGGCTCAAGGCTGCGCTATTATACGAGCAAACTTCTACCCGGCCTGTTTGACATTCCACGACGTCCAACAAGGAGGCGACGGGATTCGCTTCTCCGTCCGTCTCCGCCGACGAACGGCTCGGACCGATGCGCCACGGGGCGCGAACGCGGTGGCTGGAACCGGTGGCGGCGGGACATTTAAAAACTCGACGAGGGGGAAAAACTGGATCTGTCTTGATCTTCCGTGGATCGGAGTAAGGCGAATCGGAGTAGTAATAAGTACAACTGCTGTCGGTGCGCCATCGGTGGTGGCACGTAGACCGTAGAGGTCTCTGCACCCACGGTCTTCGTCGTTATCCCGTACGTACGTACTTACCGTACATTTCACGAGGATACATTCCCGCAGGAGAGCAGCGCGCCTGCGCGAACGCGGCGCGTCGCTTCGTCTCTCTCGCACCGCGCGGCGCTCTCTGTTCCTTCGGATCGCGCACCCCTTGCCCTCTCTTCCCCCACCGCGAGGGCAGCCCGCCACGCGACCGTTGCCCCCACCAGAAGCGTGAGCGTGTGTCACGCTCCGGGTAGCTCGGTGCGTGCCCATTAGAAGGAGGGGGTAAGGGGCGCGTGTGCCCTACGCGAGGCCAGCGGTGGGGGAAGGCTGCGCGGCCGGTGGTGGGGATGCAAGTACGCTCGACGGAGAACTCGCGAGTAGTTTCGTACCAACTCTCGCGCGAGTCGGATGACGGGTGATCTATGTTGAGCTCGCTCCCGTTCGCCGTCGACGTCCTAGCTCCGAACAAGCGATCGGATTCCAAGGAGCACGTAAACGCACGAGAGGAACCCGGTTGGTCGATCGGACGCGTCACGTCCCGTGTTTACTTCCGCGTTGTGGCCTCGTCCCTCGGTCTTTGTCTCCGTCCATTCGTGGAAACGCGTTACCGACGCGTAGCCTCTACTACTACTACCACTACTACCACTACTACTACTATTACTACTACTACTACTACTACTACTACAACTACTACTACTACCGTTCGCCCGACCAAAGACACGCGAGTGTGCAAACGTTCCGCGACGCGAATGCCGTGATGCTGCACGGTGGTGGCGGAAGAAGATCGTCGGGGCAGCTCGACACCGTCTCGATCGCTTCCTCCTGACAGTATGAGCCTCGTGCATCGTCCTCGTCGATGAGATAGAGTGGTGCTCTGTACCTGGGACGATGTCAATGCAGTGATACGCACGACACGCACGGTAGTGAAAAGCAAGAGAGATCGGGAGAGAAAGAGAGAGTGAGAGAGAAAGAAAGAGCGAAAGAGAGAGAGAGAGAGAGAGAAAGGGAGAGAGAGGTTCCGATTCTGGAATTCGCGTGAATGGATCGGGACTACGTCGCAGACGAGTGGCATTCGGTGAGACGCGAACAGTGTGTCCGCGACGCGAAGAGTGAGTGATACGCGACGGATAGTGAACCGTGGGTACTCTGTAACACGTGTGACAATTGCTGCGAGGAATAGATATCCCGGAGTGTCGGGAGGTCGACCAGCGAAGACGGTGCCCTCGGACGTGGCCGTATCTGTCCTTGTCCGTCTGTACGTCGTGAGATTATATTCTCTGGTGCGTCTGGTTACTCGTCGGTGACCGTCGAACGCCGATCGTGACACGTCGTGCAATGTCCATGTAGTGCGTTAACGTTGATTTCCAGTGACAATGGTCGGATTCCTTGCCGCGGACACCATGGATTTGCCTGTTTTCGACGCGGTGCCGACGCCACGCACTTCCGCCAGGGATAACGCGGATCTTGCGAGCAGTGGATCGAGACGGCGCACGACCGGCAGGTATGCGAAACATTTTTACTCGATCGGTCCACACGCTACGCGTCACGACATTCTTGCCGCTTTCGTGGATTACGACGGCGCGTTATCTCCGACACGAATTCCTTTCCGAGCAACTAGCTTCATCGATGATATTCCGATACTCGGTTCCCGTGGATATCCTTGGAACGTATGTGTGTGCGCGATAGAAAACAGTAGGTACGGCCTGGCACCTCGTGTTGACATATACGCGTGTAAACACAGCCGAGGTCGAGCAAGATCTCACGCTACCCGTGGCTCCCGGCCGATCGGGATATAAACAAGGACGACTCGTTCCACTTGCCGCGTCGTCGTTCGTCGGCTCGACGACGATAGGCGCACGCGGGTGTGTGCGTGCATAGACGGAAAGGCGGAAAACGCGCGAAAGCCCTTCGACCGAGCGTCGACGATTTCCGGGCGGTTGGTGTAACGCGTGTTCGTGCCGCGCGTGTTAAAATATTCACGCGGGATCGATATTCCCCGCGATTGTCGCGATACGTGACTTGGACCCGGGACGGGATCGCGTAGGGATCGCGATTTCGGTGATTCCGGGACAAGGGACACGGAGACAGCGACAGGGAGATAAATGTAAGGCACGCGTCGTTATAGTATCGATTCCTGCGGAATAGGCCGCCGCTGCATGCAGGACGCGGGAATTAAATGGCGCGCGAGGGAATTTAATGCCATTAGCCCGCGAAGAAATTTACGCGGTCGATGTGAAAACGCGTAGCCCGTTAGATACGCCGCTGGCAAGACGTGCTTTAGATTGTCGCGCCGGTGATTAATGGCCGCGTTAATGCTCGCCACATAATTAACGAGGAAAAGGATTTGTCGGAAACGATCTCGCCAATTTTCTACGAGCACCACCTCGCACGCCGACTCCTCGGCGAGAGACTCGCGAAGATGACACTCTGCCGCGTACTCCGGGTAATACCCGGTACCTACTCTTCGTTTCCGATTTCGATATCGCGTTTGTTCGTTTCGATCGATGGCCGCGCGATACGCGACGCATTCCAGAGTTACGAGACTTTAATAAATATCGCGCGTATATATTCGAAAAATCCCTCTGATAAGCTCCTTCGGATCGCTTGCGGAAAGGAACGAACGAATGGAAGCTCGTATCCGAGGCAATTTTATCGCTTCAATAACGAACCAGCGTCGTCGGTCGTTCCAGCTCCGAGGAAAATCCTGAGTCACCGGATTACAAAAGCACTTTCACGGCAACGTGCACGT
>NW_016908244.1:488031-491785 GCF_001483705.2 Eufriesea mexicana | reverse complement strand
CGAGTCGTTCGACTGACCGATTAACCTACTCGAGACAACTTCTTTTTCTTTTCAACTCCTTCTCTCTCGCTCACCCTGTACATTTATTATATACGTCAGAGGCAAAACGCGATTGGAATTACGGGGAGAGGAGAAACGGATAACGTCGGCCATTCGCGTAGGAAAGATCCGCACCAGGCCGGTGATTCCTGCTTCTCAGCTACGTACGAAACGTTTCTCGACCCGCGTTGTCTATCCCTACCGTCTGCGTGCGAATGTAAAATATTCAACGGCGTCGAGTTCGCAGTTACGAGACGATATTCCCTCTAGACAGCGCGTAACGCCGGCGTAACTCTCGTTATCATCGTCGCTGCTGTCGCCGAAGAGCTTCCCACTGGCACGATCCTCCCCGTCATCGTCGCCGTAGTCGACGTCGACGTCGCCGTCGTTCCCTCTACGTACGCATTTACCTACATTTCTTCCGGAGGACGCATGCCGCAGGATCGAACTGCGCATGCGCGCCGATCCCCCGTAGGCAGCGCGACGCGAAACGATTCCAAAGGTATTCGAAATTTAATGACGAGCCATCGCACGAGTCGGACGCGTTTCAGGCCGAGGGAAGAGGCACGAGTATCCCTGCCGCGAACGTTGACAAATATTTGTCGATGGCAAACGTTTACCCTTCGGCAGAGCGAAACCTAAGCTCTAAAGACATATCGCGGCTCAAGGCTGCGCTATTATACGAGCAAACTTCTACCCGGCCTGTTTGACATTCCACGACGTCCAACAAGGAGGCGACGGGATTCGCTTCTCCGTCCGTCTCCGCCGACGAACGGCTCGGACCGATGCGCCACGGGGCGCGAACGCGGTGGCTGGAACCGGTGGCGGCGGGACATTTAAAAACTCGACGAGGGGGAAAAACTGGATCTGTCTTGATCTTCCGTGGATCGGAGTAAGGCGAATCGGAGTAGTAATAAGTACAACTGCTGTCGGTGCGCCATCGGTGGTGGCACGTAGACCGTAGAGGTCTCTGCACCCACGGTCTTCGTCGTTATCCCGTACGTACGTACTTACCGTACATTTCACGAGGATACATTCCCGCAGGAGAGCAGCGCGCCTGCGCGAACGCGGCGCGTCGCTTCGTCTCTCTCGCACCGCGCGGCGCTCTCTGTTCCTTCGGATCGCGCACCCCTTGCCCTCTCTTCCCCCACCGCGAGGGCAGCCCGCCACGCGACCGTTGCCCCCACCAGAAGCGTGAGCGTGTGTCACGCTCCGGGTAGCTCGGTGCGTGCCCATTAGAAGGAGGGGGTAAGGGGCGCGTGTGCCCTACGCGAGGCCAGCGGTGGGGGAAGGCTGCGCGGCCGGTGGTGGGGATGCAAGTACGCTCGACGGAGAACTCGCGAGTAGTTTCGTACCAACTCTCGCGCGAGTCGGATGACGGGTGATCTATGTTGAGCTCGCTCCCGTTCGCCGTCGACGTCCTAGCTCCGAACAAGCGATCGGATTCCAAGGAGCACGTAAACGCACGAGAGGAACCCGGTTGGTCGATCGGACGCGTCACGTCCCGTGTTTACTTCCGCGTTGTGGCCTCGTCCCTCGGTCTTTGTCTCCGTCCATTCGTGGAAACGCGTTACCGACGCGTAACCTCTACTACTACTACCACTACTACCACTACTACTACTATTACTACTACTACTACTACTACTACTACAACTACTACTACTACCGTTCGCCCGACCAAAGACACGCGAGTGTGCAAACGTTCCGCGACGCGAATGCCGTGATGCTGCACGGTGGTGGCGGAAGAAGATCGTCGGGGCAGCTCGACACCGTCTCGATCGCTTCCTCCTGACAGTATGAGCCTCGTGCATCGTCCTCGTCGATGAGATAGAGTGGTGCTCTGTACCTGGGACGATGTCAATGCAGTGATACGCACGACACGCACGGTAGTGAAAAGCAAGAGAGATCGGGAGAGAAAGAGAGAGTGAGAGAGAAAGAAAGAGCGAAAGAGAGAGAGAGAGAGAGAGAAAGGGAGAGAGAGGTTCCGATTCTGGAATTCGCGTGAATGGATCGGGACTACGTCGCAGACGAGTGGCATTCGGTGAGACGCGAACAGTGTGTCCGCGACGCGAAGAGTGAGTGATACGCGACGGATAGTGAACCGTGGGTACTCTGTAACACGTGTGACAATTGCTGCGAGGAATAGATATCCCGGAGTGTCGGGAGGTCGACCAGCGAAGACGGTGCCCTCGGACGTGGCCGTATCTGTCCTTGTCCGTCTGTACGTCGTGAGATTATATTCTCTGGTGCGTCTGGTTACTCGTCGGTGACCGTCGAACGCCGATCGTGACACGTCGTGCAATGTCCATGTAGTGCGTTAACGTTGATTTCCAGTGACAATGGTCGGATTCCTTGCCGCGGACACCATGGATTTGCCTGTTTTCGACGCGGTGCCGACGCCACGCACTTCCGCCAGGGATAACGCGGATCTTGCGAGCAGTGGATCGAGACGGCGCACGACCGGCAGGTATGCGAAACATTTTTACTCGATCGGTCCACACGCTACGCGTCACGACATTCTTGCCGCTTTCGTGGATTACGACGGCGCGTTATCTCCGACACGAATTCCTTTCCGAGCAACTAGCTTCATCGATGATATTCCGATACTCGGTTCCCGTGGATATCCTTGGAACGTATGTGTGTGCGCGATAGAAAACAGTAGGTACGGCCTGGCACCTCGTGTTGACATATACGCGTGTAAACACAGCCGAGGTCGAGCAAGATCTCACGCTACCCGTGGCTCCCGGCCGATCGGGATATAAACAAGGACGACTCGTTCCACTTGCCGCGTCGTCGTTCGTCGGCTCGACGACGATAGGCGCACGCGGGTGTGTGCGTGCATAGACGGAAAGGCGGAAAACGCGCGAAAGCCCTTCGACCGAGCGTCGACGATTTCCGGGCGGTTGGTGTAACGCGTGTTCGTGCCGCGCGTGTTAAAATATTCACGCGGGATCGATATTCCCCGCGATTGTCGCGATACGTGACTTGGACCCGGGACGGGATCGCGTAGGGATCGCGATTTCGGTGATTCCGGGACAAGGGACACGGAGACAGCGACAGGGAGATAAATGTAAGGCACGCGTCGTTATAGTATCGATTCCTGCGGAATAGGCCGCCGCTGCATGCAGGACGCGGGAATTAAATGGCGCGCGAGGGAATTTAATGCCATTAGCCCGCGAAGAAATTTACGCGGTCGATGTGAAAACGCGTAGCCCGTTAGATACGCCGCTGGCAAGACGTGCTTTAGATTGTCGCGCCGGTGATTAATGGCCGCGTTAATGCTCGCCACATAATTAACGAGGAAAAGGATTTGTCGGAAACGATCTCGCCAATTTTCTACGAGCACCACCTCGCACGCCGACTCCTCGGCGAGAGACTCGCGAAGATGACACTCTGCCGCGTACTCCGGGTAATACCCGGTACCTACTCTTCGTTTCCGATTTCGATATCGCGTTTGTTCGTTTCGATCGATGGCCGCGCGATACGCGACGCATTCCAGAGTTACGAGACTTTAATAAATATCGCGCGTATATATTCGAAAAATCCCTCTGATAAGCTCCTTCGGATCGCTTGCGGAAAGGAACGAACGAATGGAAGCTCGTATCCGAGGCAATTTTATCGCTTCAATAACGAACCAGCGTCGTCGGTCGTTCCAGCTCCGAGGAAAATCCTGAGTCACCGGATTACAAAAGCACTTTCACGGCAACGTGCACGT
>NW_016908244.1:487279-487789 GCF_001483705.2 Eufriesea mexicana | reverse complement strand
AGGGAAAGATACGTTTCGCGCTGGATGTACGTGGATGTTTCGCCGCGCGGAAGCCTCGCGGAGCCGGTCAAATTTTAATTTCGTTGCTTCGCGTTCGAACGGAACGCGATATTAAACGGGGGGTAGCAGCTCGAACGGGGGGCATGGTGTAATTTCGCCTTAAAGATACGGGATTAGGAAGCGGGCGAACGCGGAAAAAGCCGCGGGAACCCCGAATAATTTCGGGACAAAAGCAACGCGAAAGCTCCGCTTGTTCTCGACTGTTCGCCGCCGGTGTACCCCTTTTTGCTCCGGGGCCACGAATGTCAACGCGTCCTCTGCGTACCGCATTTGCCTAATGCTTGAAATCCTCGTGACCCGGTGTCTCGTAATCCGAGCGTGTATTTTAATTGGCTCGCCGCGGCTACATTTTCGGTGACGCGACGCGAAATCACGTCAGAGAAGCTGTAACCGCGGTTTTAACTCCTTCGTTACACGACCTCCCGTTTCTCTCCTCTCTCTCTCTCTCCC
>NW_016908244.1:468172-487239 GCF_001483705.2 Eufriesea mexicana | reverse complement strand
CTCTTTCCGTCCTTTTTGGCATTTTCGACGAGTATGCACGCGTGCGAGCGTACACATCGTGACACGTATACTCGCAGGAACGCAGGGACGGTGGCTGCTCTCTTCCCCCCTCGGTGCTGCTGATCCCCAGTAATCCTGTAGTTTTAATCGCATCGTTGCAAAGGAGTTGCTGTCGTAACAGCGACGTTGCTGGATTTGCCTGAATTTCTGCGTGAAATCGAACGAACAAACGAACGAAAAGAAGATAACCCAATTTTCGCGACCGCCAGTTTTATCGACGTACCGCCGTATTAGCTGCTCCCTTTCCCCTTTTTTCGTGGCCGCGTATTGTTCTCGTTGATGATAGAAACGAGCAGGACGAGAACGGAAAATAGATTTTCCAGGCGGGTCACCGGTTCTCGTTTCCAATCTCCCTTCGTACGTGCACCAAGTCGGGATACGCGATCTTTGTTGCCCGTCGGTCGGTTGGTCGGATCACACGGGGAAAATTCTTCGCGTGCCGATGAACGAAATTCTCGTGGCACGGCGTATGCAACGCGGGTCGAAACAATGGCGGGCGAAAATAAACTCGGGCACTCGCGAGCGCCGGGAGCGGTAACGAGCGAATGATACGTATTGATACGCATTATCTACTCGTTATCGCTTCGAAAAACGTCCATCGTATTTTCCGTAAATTTCGGTGAAACGGAGCGGAACGGCGCCGAGTCGCGTAGCAACCGGAGGAGAGATTATTATTCGCTTTTATTTGAAAATAATGAGTCGCGCCGCGTGCTGCGCGAAAATCAACGCGGCCTCGGTGCATGAACGCGAGCGCGCGCGCGCGCGCGGCTCTGCCTCACCGCGAGCATAAATATTTTCATTTTCAATCCGGCGGATCGGATTCGCCGCGGCACCTGGTTATTTACAATGGAATTACAACGGAAACAAAACGGGAAAAAGCAGAAAAAAATATTTGGAAATGAAGGGGAGAGAGTGGGAGAGGGAATGGGAAATGCAGGGAGACACGAGGACGTGTCGGGGTGTGGAAGGAGACACGGAGGGTGGCGGAGTGGGATAGGACGAACGTTGCACGCAAGGGGAATTGGATATTACTGGGACATTTTAACGGGCAACAAAGACCAAATCTTGGCTGAAAATTCGAACTCGGTTACGATCCTCTCGTTTCGCGAAAATGCACCCTGTCGCGCGTTACCCCGAATACGATCGCGAGCAACGATACGATGCGCTTGAATTACCGTACCAAAGCTCGAGCTCGCGAACGGTGACAATTCCGGATCGAAAGAAATCCTTTTATTTGCCCCCCCCGGTCCGTGGATGCTCGCTGGATCCCCGTCTCTCGGGCAAAGCCAAATCCTGCCGCGACGTCTCTTCGCGGATCGAGTTAGAAAAAAGAGTCGTTTAAAGAACGAGAACGGGCCAGCGGGAGACAGTGGGCGGCGCGGATGCAAACGACGAAACGAAGTTGCCTCGCGATGAAACAAGAAAAGGAAAACGCGGTCCGGCGTGCCCGAGCGTCGAAAGTTTGACCCGGTTTCGCGAAATTATCCTTCCATTTGGCAGCCGCGCAGCCAGAGGCTTCCGTTGCGTCGTAAAACCTACGAAAAGAAGGAAGCAAGGAAGAAGCATCCGTGCGTCGGGGGTAGTAACACGGGAGCGGGGGGTCGCATCTGGTCGCATCGAGCGAAACGGGAAGGATAATCGTAAAGAACCAATAGGTATACATCCGCGTTGTCACGAGGCTAACTCGATGTCGAGGCTCGGCAATTTTTCGGGAACGATGCTTCGATCTTCCTGCGTCTTATTCCATGCTCGAGCTTCTGTCTCGTTGCCGTGAAACGAGCACCGCGATGGCGGTGAACCGCCCCTCCTCGAGTTGGAGAACATCTCGATCGCGTGTTCTCTGTTGGCGGTTTCGAGTTAGCCGGTGTGCGCCGGCTCGTTATTAATCCCGCTTTAATTCGCCTTAACGCGCCGCGTTTCAGACGCGTGCGTATTTTCGCGGCAACGGATCGAGGGGTGCGCGGAGGGGGTCGTCGCATAGTTGGACAAACGTTTCATTGGTCAGGTCGGATGCAACGTTATCGGGTATCCGACGGGCTGCAAACTCGCGCGAATTATGCGCGGATTCGAGTGATACCGATGGAAACGGCGTTTGCAAACAGAAGTTGGGCAAAGTTGGAAACCACCGGCGCCGATCAGCGCCGCGGTGCGATGCGGAGGTGTTGCATCGGAGAGAAGTTCCGCAGGTCCGATCGAGCGCGCGAAAATGTTCGCTGTTATTTTCGGTCAGCGGATTTGTAGAGCAGTTTTCAACCGGCCATCGGTAAACGGGTTAAACGGCGTTTGAAACTCTAACGCGATCTTCCGAGCTGCTAACTTTAATTTCGTTCCGCGAATCGTTTCGATTTCCAGCCCCGGCGTATCTGTTCACGCGCGTTCCTCGTCCAGATTTTTCCTCGATCGAGCGACCAAGACGAAGAGGAAGGCGAAGGCTCGGTAACCCTTCCGAGATGGCAAATCGCGTCGCTTTTACCGTGTCATCGATCGAGTTTCGTTGCTTTCCGTATCGTGATCCGGTTGCCGGAAAAGGCGAAGCAGGAAAGAGCGGAGAAGCGGCGAGGAAAATGGGGAATCTCGGGGGGCGGATGGAGCAGCAGGAGGAACGCGGAAGTAGTTCGACGGTACTGTCGAAAACATTGACAAAGACCGCGGCGTTCGGGCGAACATTATATTATAGTAATTCGTCGGAGAGTGCAGCAGGCGTCGAACCGTGAAACGTAGCAGCAGTCGGGATGAGCTTGAGAGAGAGAAAAGGGGTTGGAAGAACGGAAGGGAAAATCGGTGGCGATGTTCGGGCCGATTTGTCGGCGTAAATTCACGGCCTCGGAGGAAGTAGACGATGATATAACGTTAGAGAAGCGAAAGGCCGGTCGGGTAGCGAGGCCACGTAACTCTTCGGTTCGCTTTGCCAGGGTTGCCGGTGACCCAGCAACCTCTCCTTTCCACCCCTTGGCCCGGCCTCTTTCCTCCGTCTCTCGTGGTCGATCGATTCGCTAAAAGTAAATAAAATTCAGCCCCCTCGGCTGCCGGCGTGGCAGGCCACGCGCGTTGGTGTAAGTGTCAGTGCTGGTTGTAACGCGATAAATCAAGGCGTGGATGGAGAGTGAGCCGAAAGTCGCGGAACAAAGTCGGTTCACCTAATTCTTCGTCTCGCCTCGTGGTTCGCGGAGCAAAAGGATCGAGCTTGATACTGGTTGCAGAGGGAAACGGTAAAAGGCACGGAAATGAATCGGTATACCCTAGTTGACCCCGCTCGTTAAGGGCCCCGCTTAAAAGATGTTTGCCATCGCGCAACTTTTACCGTCGCTTTACCGCTTTACGATCGAACAGGCGTCGCTGTCGGTCGTTTTACTTACGGCCAGTCGTTTCATCGATTAAACTTAAGGAGCAACGAATTCCGTCGATGACCCAGATGACTCGATCGGACTCGGTCCACGGCGAACGGGCCACGCGTTTAAATCGAATAATTCCGCCGATTAATTTCTCTTCTTTCGTCGTCGCACGACGTTCCACTTGACCGTGGCTCGGCTCCTCTGATCGTCCGGCAACTTTTCCTCCGATACCGTCTTCCCGAGTAACGAATTTATCTAGGTTATTCCGCGATACAATCCAGTTTGGCGAATCGAGTTTTAAACTTGATTACAGGCCTGACAGATATTCCCGTGTACCCGCGGAACGCTTGTTCTACGAAAATCGCGTTACTAGGCGAATTAATTTCGCACGTGGGTAAAATACGCGACCGTCATTGCCGGTTATTAACGGTGAAGCTTATCGTCTATCTGTCAGCGCCAGGCCGTCAGAATTCGTGCGATTTTTATAAGGAGCTTTTAATATCCGTGCATTTCGCGGCAGACCGCGCACGATTTCCGAGCTCGTCGGGAACCTCGGATAACGCGGGAACGGGAGAAAGGAGGAAAGAGAGAAGGCCGGAGAAAGAGAGAAAGAGAGGGAGAGAGAGCGAGGAAGCTGGAAACCCTACGGGATGCAACACTCCGTTACGGGCGAGAAGAGGAACGCTTCTTGTTTCTTCCAATTCTACGGGTTGTTATTCTTCCTGCGACGACAACCCGCACCGTGGCAGATATCGCGCGGAATACACGTCGATAAATCAGGCCGCGGAACGAGAAATCGAGTGTCGTGCCGGGAACGTTGCGATCGACGAGTGCATTTTCGTACGTAGACGCGAACGTGAAAGGACGAAACGAGACGTCGAGAAATAAGATGACGCTACTCGGGTTAAGGGTCGCGAAGGCATTAAACCGGAGGCCGAGAAAAGGGGTCGCGGTCTGGATGGATGTTTCGCGTCGCGTAGATGGAGGAGCCTCTTGATCGCGGCTCGATCGATACTCGAGTACACGAGCAGAGGACGAGTTCGAAATCGGCGCGTCGATCCGAGACCTTTCGGTCGGGTTTAACGCGATTTCGGGCCC
Source organism: Eufriesea mexicana (assembly GCF_001483705.2). NCBI lineage: Eukaryota > Metazoa > Arthropoda > Insecta > Hymenoptera > Apidae > Eufriesea > Eufriesea mexicana. Next base: position 482,749 of record NW_016908244.1, on the reverse strand, counting down.
CGTTCGAAACAAAGTTATTTCGCGAATACGTAAGAAGCGATCCGCTCCACGTCAGACGCGCGGCCTCTGCGTAACAGGTGGTTCTTCGCGGAATGAAATAAAATTAATTTTTGGTCACGGACAGCGGCTCGGTGTACCGAGTCGAGTAGTACACGACGGTCCGTCATTGTCGGTGTTAATGGAACTACGGCCGCGGAATGTTAGCGATCGACCTTGGTCTATTTCTTGCCGAAGAGAACGAGGCGGTTCTAAAGTCGGACGAAATTAGCTTTCCACGCAGTGCGATAAATCGAGGTAAAAGATCGCCGATGCCTGCTGGGTAAAGCGCCTCCCCGAAATCCTGGCCGTGATAATTCGCGCGATAAAATCACTCGCGAGTTTCTTCCGCTTCGCGGATAAACACCTGGTCTTAGCTTCGCGTGGAATCTCGCGCGCGCGTGCATGACCGAAGGCAGCCATGGTCGATGCAAGGGGAAGAACTCGAATCCGTTTAAACGCCGAGCTGATAACGCTCGGCAGCAGGTGGACCGTGGTCCGACAAGCAGAACTCGAGTGCTCGATTTGCTACCCTTACGCGACGCGTCGATTTACGCGAATTCGCATAAATTTCATTTCGAGGAAAATTCGAGCAACGCGTTGGAGCCTTTCGGAGCGAAATGCAAATATCGGCTGGTCCTGGGCGAACTTATAAATGGAGATCTCGAGGCGTGCTCCTGGCGGCGAGGAGTAAAAGTCATCGGACGCGACGAGCTAACTCGATTCAGCCTCGAAGAGGAAAACTTGCCGGCGAACGGTTTGATTTCCGTCGAGATTCGATTCGCGTCCGGCGGATTCGCGTAGGAGTAACCGACTTACCTGGAGACTCGGTGTATGGCGGCTAGATCGAACGCGTACTTTGAACGGGGGGTCTTAAAGGGAGCGCGCGGGGGACGGTAGAAGCGGCCTTCCTCCGAGGAGATCCGTTGGGAAAGAGACGATTCGCGCGTGGAAACGAGCACGTGGCCGAACGCGGCGCGGAACGCGGAGATGATTCGCCGAAGAAAAGGAACGGGGGTAATGGAAATATAGCAAAAGCGGCCACCGGATGATGCTAACGTTCATTAATTTAATCGTTAAGCTTGGTACCGGTTCTAATTAAGCGGTACGAGAGCTCGGCCGCGTATCACCGCTTTTCTCCTGTCTTCGTTTTAATATCGTTTTAACGTCCGCGCGTTTATGTTCATTAATTTCAGCTGGACGCGAGCGTATTTTTCCAGTGATTAGCGAGCTGGAACGCGCGCCGGGAGTTCACAGGGCCGCGCATATGTCTTTCCACGATCGACGCGCAAAGCAACGGGACTTGCCGCGGTAACGTACTCGTCCTAATGATCAACTAGGCTCGTGTTCCAACACGGGATGACAATTAACTGTAATCGATTAATTTGCGAATACTAAATATCCTCTCGGTGGCTCGCGTTATATTCCCATTGCCAGGCGCGCTCGCGCCGCGCGAACGGCATAGCTGCGCGCTCGTTCATCACTTTGTCCGGCCGCAAATTAATTATCTCGTAAGCATTATTTTAATTAACGCGACCACCTCGAAAGTCCATCCGGCATATTTTTCCTTTTTTCCCAACCGGCCCAGGTTTTCGCTATTCTCCGTGCTCTGTTCTTTCAACTTTTCCACCCCCTTCTCTGCTTCTTCGATTTCTTCTTCTACCTCGTCTTTCACTTTTACTTGTCCATCCGGCATATTTTTCCTTTTTTCCCAACCGGCCCAGGTTTTCGCTATTCTCCGTGCTCTATTCTTTCAACTTTTCCACCCCCTTCTCTGCTTCTTCGATTTCTTCTTCTACCTCGTCTTCTTCCATCGCCGATAGCTCGCCGTTACGCGGATAAAAGCAAACGGGATCAACGAGACAAACTGGCGCGCGCGCCATTCCGCGATGAAACGTTTACCCGGAGTCTGTCGTTACGAGACTATTCCGCGACCGCAAAGGGAGTAGCGATAATTAAATGAAATCAAATAAAGCTGCTCGTACGTTTCTTTCCGTTGCGTTTGCTTCCTTCTCCCGCCGCGGCGCTTATCCCGTTGCTCCTCTGCGCGGAGCGTTTCACAAAGCACATAACGTCACAGAGGGAAACGCGAGCCATACGTGCAGCCAGGCCCCTCTGTGACTCGTCGTCGTTAGAAGACGCTAATTGCGAGTTAGGCACGAGGATGCTCCATCTCCGAGAACAACGACACTTTATCGTCGTCGTGGAAAGAAAGAAAAGCGAAGAACGACGAATCGCGAGCGCGCGACGCGCGCACGATGACTTTGCGACGATTTACTCCTCGCGAAAGGGAAGAAATTGTCGGAAAAGCACGGGAGAAGGGAACACGGGGTGCGAGGAACACTGTTTGTCCAAGAAATATCCACATTTTTAATCTCCATCCGCCATTGTTCCGACGGCCGCGTAGCTATGAGCGAGCGCGTGTATAATCGAACGGGTAGAATAATACGCGTTTAATCGTTACGCGTGTGCGTGAACCAGTGTCATCGTTACCACTCGTCCCTCTCGTTCTTCCTTTAATTATCAAAGTTTAACGTATTAATAATTATCGCGACTCGCGATACCCCACGCGAAATCGATTACGCGCGTTGAACGAACACGGCTAATCGCGAGGGCGAGCGGGACAGGGACAGGGACAGGGACAGGGACAGGGACAGGGAAGAGTCTCTTTTCAAGCGGGATCGTTACACGAATAATTCCACTTAACGCCGTTTCTCGTGCCCGGGACGATGCAGGAGACACGAATAATAGAGCCGAGAACAAGGTGGTTAAAGGTTAAGGCTACCCTCGAAACGCAAATAAATGTTTGTATGGGCTATTTGCATAAACATACATTTTCTCATCGTATATTCCGGCGGTTTGCATAAATAACGAACCGGGAAATACGGAATGTAAAATAGCCCCGATATAGTTTCCACTGCCGCGCTAGTTTCCACTCCTGGGACGCAACACTGAATTAATCGCAGTCGAAGAAGAACGAACGGTTTTTGCTGCTACTTAACGGCTCTGGTTTTCGCTGGTAGTTGCAGGCTTTGGACGAGATCGTTAGGGCACGGGTGTTTTCGCGCACCCTCCCCCATGGGGAAAGGGAAAACGCACGCGAGGGATGATCGGCGGTTATGGGCCCGGCGTACGACGGACATCGAATCGACTCGTCGTTAACGTCGTAATCGCGACGCGGCTTTCGACGCGGCCCTCGATACCGAGACCTATTCGCAATTAGCGATTACCAGCGAATTAGATTATCGACTGGCCGTCGATTACCGTCTCCCCTCTCGTCCGCGATCCAATGGAAGTCGTGTGTGTAACGTCGCGCGATTGTCCACGCGTTGTTTCCATGGTAATTCGGCCCAGAGTCGATAACGATCAAGACGGTTAACGGTTTCGTAGTCCCCCTTCGCTGACCAATCGACAATCACGACCGTGCCATCGGATCTCTAACGATCCTCCGTGAAACGCTACGCGGAGTAGGACCAACCTACCGATCCGAGCAACTTCCGGACAAAGGGCTTCCCTCGCAACGATCCGTTTTTTTCCGCATCTCGTTAGCGTCTTCCATCGACGCGAATCTGGAATCCCTGGAACGGCTGAAAGTAACGAGGAGGTTGTCGATCGACCGCGATTTCCAGCACGGGCGGATCTCGAATACCCAACGCGATCACCCCTCGACGGTGGATAAACAAAGATAATTCCCGGTCTGAAGAACGACTCGCATCCTTGCCTGGGGAGGTTGGTCGACGAGAAGGATTGGGATCGGAATCGAAGGTATAATTCAACGTGGACGAGGAGGAGCACCCATCCTCTTGCGATTGTATAAGTTGTTTGGAAGTTGATCAAAGCTCTGGCACACCGTCGTGACTCGATCGTAGTCATCGATAGGGCCGTGAACCGTGGGGCGGGTCGAGAAGTTGGAGGAAAATAACGGCGCGAGAAAGTTGCTCAGCGACCGGGTGGCAATTACCGGAAGGTCGGGCAGAAAAAGCAGCGGGGCTCGCGTTAGCGCGGATTGTTGAAACTGTGCCGAGGTAAGGTGACTATTCTCGTTGCGACGCGATAAACGGCGATCGTTTAAGCGTCCACTTTTTCCTCTCCTTCCGGCCGCGACGACAAATCACCGGCCGTACCTAACGTCTCGGCATCGGTTTGCATTTCCGGCCTGCCGAGCTCGAGATCGCGAGACACGATGGCTCGAGAGCGGCCTCTTCTTCCGGGGACTTGCCCCTTCCCACGCTTTCCGGCCGAAACGTTGTTCCGTTGATGCTTCGATTCGAGGCTATCTTTTCGTCCCTCGGGAAGAGGGAAAGAAGAGGAAAGGAAAAGGGAAAAATCGGAGCGCTTTCCCTTTCGCGGTTTCGTTTCGCATCGGCGCGGTCGCCCACTTTCCATTTCGAGGGAATTTTCTATACCGGTGCGACGGGACGATATATCAAACGGAGCACGCGGCTTTCCGAGGTCCGTCTTATCGCGCGACGGCTCGCGTGCTCAGACGCGTTCGGGTAAATCGATCAATTGCCGTGAATTGGCCCTTTCGTTGTAATATCGCGGCGGGGTCGTTAATCAGCTGGCAACTGCCACCCACGCCGGTGCAGCGGGTAATTTGGAAAGGACGAAAACGACGCGGGCTGGAGCGCGTGCAGGAGCGAGCCGGCGTACGACATTTACGAGTCGTTTGGCGAAACGTAGCCCGATTATTTCTCGGTCCGCGGCCACGAGGGCGCACGTGGTTTCACCCGGCCTTTCCTACCCCCTCCGGTGTGTATAGGGGTGGAATCGATTCGTTGGAACAATTCGAGGCGACGCGAGAATCGTTGCTCGTTGTTGCCGCTCCACGAAGCAACGCCTTCCGTTCTCTTTTTCTTTCTCCCTTTTTCCTTCCCTTTTTTCCCTTCCTTTTTTCCTTGCCTTTTTCCACCTCCACCTATTCACCCTGCCGGAGCTCTGTTCCTCCGTCACCTCTTTTATCGTTCGCCGTGTGTCTCTCGTTTTCAACGGATGTATACCCTTCGATAATTCATTGGCCGTCGATGCTACAACAGGTTCCACGCAGCGGTCGCGACAGATCAATACGCTTTTACAATCGCTGCATGGAACGATAATTATTGCTACACGCGCGATAATTCACGACGATGTCCCACGGTAGCCGTGTACCGGGCGCGCAGGCGAGAGAAAGAGACGCAGAGAGGAAGCAAATTATAGAGCGACGGTGTATAGCTCGGTACATTGTATTTTATTAACGTCAACGTATTAACGCGACGATGCCCGGGTTATCGATGCCGTGACGCTCGAATTTTGCGGCGTAATCTCCAGACGAACTTGCCACCGCCGCGTTTCCACCAGCCAGAGTACACGCGATACCGGTTCCCTCTGTCCCGGCGAGAGAACCTGCAGACCCAGAGTGGCCGCAATTTTCGGGCTCGATTCCCTAACTAAATTTTAACCTCGCTAATCCGCCGCATTATCGCGAATTTCGACGGATTTCCCGCCGTGCCACGCTCGTAATAGCGAGATACCGCGACGCGTCGCCGTGGCTGCTGGAAAATTTCAATTAAAAGTTAACGCGGCACGTAGTAACGGAGACGGAGGGAATACCCCTCGCGAGTATACTCGATCCATCCTCGACGCAGACGCGTTTTCTTTCTTCGGTCAATAATCGAATCGTCGTTGGGGAATGATAATCGCTCTCGCGTCCTTCCACGCCGACGGGAGAGGAGGCGAACGAGCAATTTCGCGGATAATGCCGCGCGATAAGGGCAACGGAGGATCCTTCTCCCTAAAGACCATCGGTAAACGGTGATTTATCAGGGCGTACGGAAGGATGGCTCGAGCGTGCATTCGCGCTGGGCCGCCCCCTCTTCGGCCTTATCCGTTCTCCTTCGTGACGTCTTTTCCGCGTAATCGACGAACGATTTATCCCCGGGACTCACGGTCGCGGCTACGAATTTCACGGTCCACGTTTTCGCCCCGTATACCCGTATATCGATTCGTTTGTATTCGATTAACCTCGTTAAGCGGCCCCGTCCGTTCATTCCCAGTCGTTCCATGGGCCGTAATTATGAAACTTCATCGACCAGCGAGGGGTTCGCCCCGTCCCGTGACCTCGTCGCGAGCGTTTTCTCTACGACGACGACGACGACGACGACGAGGAGAAGGAGGAGGAGGACGAGCAGCGTCTCGCCAGCTGTCCGATAACTCGAATCGCATCGATTATCTTCTTTTAGCTTTCCCAGGCCAGTTTTTCCCCAGCTCGGAGATACGTGCACCGCGTCGCGGGGAAATATAACGGCCGCTATTCCGGCCAGATTGCATCCGACGTCTCGTATTTATAGCTGGGATCGGCGGAAAGTATTGCGGAGTTGCATGCGCGGTCAATATGCATATCGCGCTGAACGTGTAATTAACAAGCTCGCGAGGAACGGGATTTTAGCGTGGTAATCGAATTACTCGGTCCTACCTGGAAGAGTTTTTTTTTCCGCCGATAGGCTCACGGACCACTGTCGTCCGATCGATTTTGTCGGCCGCTCGTCCGGGCCCGCTCGTCTAGCCGCGCTATTACGCCACGTATCTATGCGGCCTATCGTAAAAGAAAGAACAAGTTGGCCTGAAAGTGGGTTCCCGTCTCCGAATCGATACACCGAGAGAGTGGCTAAGAAAGTCAGAAAGAGAGCGAGAGAGAGAGAGAGAGAGAGAGAGTTCCATGGTCAGGTATAAAGTGTACGCGTAGAACCGTAGTCGCCTAGTCGTAACACGAATGAAAGCTTCCTTGCCGATTCGCGATCGCGATCGACGATCGGCCGCTGTCGAGATCGGCGACGCGGCGACGATTACACGCCGCGGGGCTAGCGATCCGGTCGCAGTCGGGAATTAAACGCACTGGTAACGCCGGTTAAGCGTCCCGTGTCGCCGTGTAAATTGGGTATATCGAAGTTTCAAACGACCTTGATCATCCGGTATTACTCGTATTACCTCGCGCTTAAATCGTTTCACGTCGTTTAAACGTGTCACGATCTCGCGATATCTCCCGAGCAAATGTCGATTTTTAACGCGAGCCAGCGCGCCGCTCGGTCGCTAATGAACATCGCGACACCGATTTATGCTCGGCCGTTGCCGACTCGCGGAGACCGCTCCTGCGAAGCGGTAGCACGCGATGGACGCTGGTGGATAAGCGTCTCTCGGCTAGCTTGGAATCACGAGCGACGCGACGCTCGTTTCGTTCGATTTTTCTCGCGCGTTACACGAGTCTGCGGGTACCGTGAAACACGGGCCTCACGCTCGCGCGCCACGATCGAGCGGAAAAAGCGGCAAAAAGGGAAAAGAGAAACGAGGCGTAGAGAGAGGAAGACAGAGAGAGAAGGAGAGGGAGAGAGAGAGAGAGAGAGGGGGGGACGAAACGGAGCAACGGGGAGAATGGCAGGGGATAGAGGAAAAAATAAAACGTGCAGGACACTGGAATAACAAAGCGGCGGGAGCAAATTGATCGTTAAGTGCGTGGACCGCGTGCCTCGATTGATTGGCCCCCGCTCGATGGCCGAAATCGGCGGCCGAGAGGCGCGGTTCTAGGTCGGTTCGAATCTCTGGAGATGCTGATCATAGGGTCGGGCCAATTAACGGTGGATTATGCGAATGAAAATTAGCGCGTACATCAATTTCTGCGCGGCTACCGGGGGGACTAGCGGCGCGGCGGCGTTGAAGGGGGGGCGGAGGCGCCGTTGTTAATTACACGCCGTTAATTGCACAGATATCCGCGATACGCCGGCAATCTCGTCCCGGAGAAGGAGCGACGGAACCCACCACCACGGCTGTGTGCACGGGAGCGTGCACTTAAACGGCGAGCATTCGTTGCTCGTCCCGACCGATTATCTATTTCGCCGGTCGTAAAGGGGTAACCGGTTGAAACTTGCCGCGGGTCTCCGCTCCGCGATACCCCGCGGGCTACACCGTGTATTTTAGCTTGTTTGATCTGCCAACGCGAGCGGGTCGCGAGTCGGATGACACCACCGGGCCGGAATGTAACTTACGATTACGAGCTCTCCGGTTCTCATCTCGCCGGTATTAAGCCGGAGATTTCGGGGACAAGCTTACTGCGAGGGGCCGAATGGTTCATCTAACTTGACGTTCGTCGAGATGGAGTCTGATTCTCGAGGGTTACGACCGCGTCGTTCGTCGCTTTGCCTCGCGAAATAGAAAGTTTCGCGGGGGTTAAGCCCGCTCCGAGTCGACTCGGGAATCGTTCGTTCATCCGCTTCGCCACTCGTACTTGCCACTCCGGAGATTACCGTTCGTGCCAAATATTTCTCGCAGCGCGACATCCCGGTCCGCGTAGAGGATCCCGGCGAATTCCACGCCGCGAATGCGATCGATCTTGTCGCGGTTGTTCCCGGTACACCCGAGCACGATCCTCCCGGGCGATAACGACGGCAAGAAGAGGGAGTGTCTTGTTCGCGAGAATCCTAGGCTAGCGTCCCTCCTGGAGCAAGAAACGCGGCCCTTTTCGCGGCCCCGCGTCGCAGCATGGCCGATGAAAACTACCGGTTAGGTACCGCCATCCGTCTCCGGGAGAAACGGAGCGGAGGCTGCAGCGGCGAGACTAAGCGAACGTCAGATCCACTGGACATAGCCGGGGGATATTCGATAGTCCGATTGCCAGGCTGGTTCGTGGCACGCGGAGCAAATAGAGAGCTCGTTCGGGCGACGCTGCGACGGGGTTCGCCCAGCGATATAACGCGTACGCTGAAATCGTGCGCGATTCGTGTGCGTAACCGCGATGCGAACGACGGGGTCGAAAATTTCCGCGAAACCGATTCGAGAATCCCCTGGAGGATCCCACGCGAACCGATCGAGCGACCGGGCGAAGGGTGAAGAAAAGCGCAGGGAACGGAAGAAATCGGTTAATTAGCCGTCTACCCGGCGAGTACGTTTATTAGCGCGAAACGGTGGATGTTCGGTCGGCCGGCCATATTTAGATGTGACACGCGCATTCTTCGTGTCCCCGATAGGTGAAACCAGTTTTTCCAAGGCGACTTCGCCTTCGGCCATGGAACACCTAATGAGAGAATCTCTTCGTCCGATATCGATAAGATATTCTCGTATTCGTAATGCGTACGTCCTCCCCGCAATCCTGATTTTCTCCTCCGTTCCCGTGGGAAGACGAGAGACGCTTCGACCACCGAGGCGTTCCTCGCTCACCCCTTCTCGCCTGGCGCCACGCCGCTCCGATTCCGCTCGGCAAAAGCGAAAAGTCGCGCGAAACTATGAAAGACAGGAGGGGGGGCCGGGGGACGCGGTGGTGAAGAGGAGAATGGGGACGCGGACGCGAACGCGACGAAACCGAGCGTAAAAACGCGAGCTCCATTACGTCCCAGTGGATATATCCGCGTTTGGCCCGCGGCGAGGATCCGTCGCGCTTCGTCATAAAACACTTTAAACGGAAAACATTGTACGGTTTTTCGTCGACGAGAGCAGGCTACCACGACGCACAGCTGGGTTGGCTGACCAGTCGGAAATTTATCGGCCAGCGACGCCGCGACGCCAGACTACTCTGCTCTGCCTCGCACTCCTTCCCAGTCAGCTTTATACGAGCGTCGCGGTGCCAGCACGACGACGTGCCTCGTTCCTTTGCCAACCGCCACCGGCAGATGCATTTTTATCGCTCTCCGTTCGTCTCGCGTAATTTCGCCAAGCCTCTCCGCGAAAAATTACCACTGGCTCGATGGAACGCTCGATAGTTCGTAGCCCTCGGAAGACGCGGACAAAGCTCGCGAGAATGGAGAAATTAAACGAGACGTCGAAACTTCGTTTCGTCCCCTTTGTCGCGGCTCGCATCCGATGAAATCTCGTCGAACGAGATCCGATCGACCCGTTCCTTTTCACCCGGTCGTTCATCCAGAAAAATCGGATACGCGATCCCTCTGTCGCCGCTGTGTCACGCGCATTTTTATCCTACCTATATCGTTCCTCTCGCGTGCATTTCGCCGTCCAAGTTTCACAGGCTAACCGAGCGACCGGGGAAATGTCGCGTGTGCGGCAGTTGAGTGCATCCTCATTATGGTCACGTTGTGTAACGCCCGACCGTGTCGCCGAGAATGTGAAATTTTCTCATCGGAGTCGGTCCACGTCGCGGTTCCTACGTTCATTGAGCGAACGTCGCTCGATTCAGAGACGGGGCACACTCTCGTGGCATGCTAGGCGGAAGACGCGTGAATTCGTACGCGTAAACCGGGTATACGAGAATTATTCGAATGTTTCTCCGAGCGACGGATCCGACTCGAGCTCGCTGCCGCGAGGAACGCGATTGAACGGATTCGAACGCGTTCTTATTATTCATAGCGGTGCACTCGGAGCAGTCACCCGGTGCACGAGCGAACGCGTGAAATTTTCACACCATTCCCGGCATCCTCGTTCCGCCTACTCTTCCCTGCTCGCTCGCTCCTCCGTCGCCCATATCCGATTCTATCCCGTACGCCGGATGTTCCGGGCTAGCAACCAGCCAGATATCATTCGCCTTATTTTAGTCCGCCGACTACCTGTCATGAATTTCCACGCGAGCGATGCCGCACCCGGCTCGCCTCTTCGTCCAACGCACGCTGCCCATTCTACCCTGCGTCCTGTCCTTTCCGCCGTATCCGGCCTGATCGAAACGCGGTCGTCTACGCGGCCGGGACCGGTCAAAGGGAGCGGCTAGTTCCGATCGATCCGCACCTTCGTTATCCGTCGCGGCGCCGATCGCGTCAAATTTTCATCCCCGGTCTTTTCTCTCTCCGCGAGCTCTGTTTCTCGCTCACCCGCCATTATTCGCGCCGCGTAAATCCCGCGTATCGACGGATCGAGAACCGATCTCTGGGTAAACGCCGCGTTCTCCGCTGCGACGTTCTCTCGAAACGTTCCTCCAGCGACTCGTTACAGCCGCGATCCATTTGCGTCGACGTTCTCCAGGGGTAGGAGCTCTCCTCGCGATCCAGATCCCGTGCTGCTCGAGTGGCACTTTGCGCGAGTGCGCGATGATTTCTCGCGGCTGCGATTCGTCCGCGCGATCCAACGAGTCCGACTCGGGGAATTTCTCGCTGCTCGCGTAATAAGGAATCGTCCGTTCCGCGATGCCACGCGTCCGAGATACGAGATACGCCTCGACCTTTGCTTCTCCTCTCCTGACACGCTTCGCGATCGATGCGAGAGAGAACGAATACCTCGAGCGATTGCATCCCGGACAGATATTCGATACTGCCGGGCAGCAGCAGCTGAGACGTGTTATTACGGGAATTACGTACTCTTCGCGTACCTGTGTCGCGACAAAGACGGAGCAGCCGTACGTGCTGCCGGTTTTTCTCTGTAAACCCTGCGATCGGTGGTCGATCCGCGCGAGAGATGCTCGTGCAAACCGTTATATATCGTCGTTAACAAATTCCATTTGTTTCGCTCGTTACTCCCGGCACCGCCGTCCTGACAAGCTCATACACTGATAATTGGTTCCCTTGAATAGCCGCGAGAAACGCGATCCGTCGATTGTGCCCATTGTACCGCGGAGAGAGCTCGATGCCAATCACCGTTGACCGGCGTGACACGGGGAACGCCGCTGCTGCCGCGGCGCTGGAGGACCCCTCGAAAAACGCGGTCGGCCTAGCGCGAGAACCGCGCGCGTAGTACACCTCGGGCTCGATCAATCGGAGCGTGTCGCCGCGTCAAGACGAACCGCCGCTAACAATGGGGCTAAAAACGATTATCGAACGACGGGAGGAAAGGAGACGAGTGCGCAGGCTATATCCCGTTGATCCCGACCGGACGATCGTAATTGTCCGTCGCGGCAATTAATAGTCAGACCCGAGCCAGTTATGCGGGACGCGAGCAAACGGGCCAAAGGTAAATATAATTACAGTTGTATTATTCCTGTAAAATCGCGTCTACGGACGTACGGCCACCGCGCTGCGGGGGGCGGTCCGGGGGTGGCCGCGGGTTAGGTCGGCAGTCGGCGCGAGACGAAACGAGCGGGTCCTCGAAAATTACGAGCTCGCGCGTTTCCCGTAACCACCTTTCCACCTCGTCGTTTCCCACCCCAGAGCCTCGTTCTTCGTTCGGCCTGTGCCAACGCGCGCTGTGCATTCGTGCGTCGCCACGCGAAATCCCCCGCTGACTGGTCTCGCCCCTCGCAGCCGGGGTCGCCATTGTCCTCTCCTCCCCGCGAATTTTTCATTCCCTCTCTCTCTCTCTCATCCTTTTTAGCTTTTTCTCTAAGCTTCTTTTTGCTTTTTCCCTCTCACGACCCCTATTTTCGTCGTAGACGTTCGTACGTGTCACGGTGGTGGCTAGGTTTAACCCCTTCGCGAGCGAGTAATTGTGCTCCGGGCGAGGGCTGATATATCGGGCAGCGGTTTTTACCCCCGGGTCGAAGGGATCCTCGCGAGAGCGTTTCTTGCCCGACGACGTTGACGCGATCCGTAAACGATAAGACCGAGGGGGGTGGTACCGGGGCCGCGTGGTTGCTGCGATATTTCACGGGGAAATTGAGCCGTTAAAAGAGACAACCTGTAGGTTTCGAATGGCAGGCCGCGGAGTATCGGGCCGGTTTGAAAAGGCGAGGCGAAACGATGGCGTGTTAACGAAGTTTACAACGTAGCACGGCAACGTTATCGCGACTCGTTACAAGGGAATTAAAACCACGAGATAAACGAGTCACCTGCACGTACGGTCCGTAGAGTGTATCCGACGCTTTACTCCGCAACTCACCTCCGTAATTCAGCGTAATTAAAGCTTTCGATTTCGTACGCGTCCTCGATTCGACGAATTCCCCCTGGCCGCGTACCTATGTACCTCGGTGAAATCAATCTCGCGACTTTTCTTCCCGTTCCAACGCGCGATTCGCCGCGGATAGAAACCGCTTCCTCGAACAACGGCCACTCCAAACTACTACCGCCCTGCCGGTCTCATTACTGTATCGCGAAACTTTCCTCTCTCCTCCGCCGGTCCTATTGTCCCTGTTACGTTGCTCGAAATTCCTCTACGTGTAATTCCGCGATCTGGTTTCGCGAGTCGACCGGTTATCGGGCAGCAAAGTTAAGCCTCGTTCCCAATGAAACACGCACGACTCTCGGCAGCTGTCGAGCCAACGACGCGCCGCGAAAAATGAATCGTCGGGCGTATACGCGAAAAGATGGCCGACTATACGACCTTTCGGTCCATCGCGTCGAGTTTCCCCTCGTCTCTGTCGTGTATACCTCGAGTACTCGTATCTCTCTCCGTACTCGTAACGATTGCCACTTACCGTCAATAACGCGAAAAGGGAACCAGTTATCGGTCGCGAGAGTGTTACGGATCGCTTTGTAGCGGCGACGCGAGGTTTTCAGAAACTTGCCGGATCGAATGCGTATCGATAATAACACTCGTCGAGCCCTCGAGACTCGAAGTTTCTCGCAAAGGCAACCTTTGCGAGAAAGTATCAGGAAAGTTGACCTCTCTTTCGAATTTATACTACTCCTTTTTCTCCTTCTCTCTTTCTCTCCCTGCCGCTGTTGCGAGTCCTCGACCGGAAGCCCTGGCATTATTGCCATCGGCAAAACGAAAGGGGTCCACTCTTGATCGAGCGGCGACGGGATTTTCCCGGATGCCGAGACTAACCATAGCGATTTTTCATCGCATTCACCGGCGTCCCTTCTAATGGGCCACGTCGTATCAATGGAACGACCGGACGATCACCCTGATTAACGACACCGCGCGATACGTTCTCCGATCTCGAGACAGCGAAAACTTACTTTCCGAGCTGTCTCTCTCTCTCTCTCTCTCTCTCTCTCTCTCTTTCTCCCTCTCCTTTGCTCTCTGTATCCGGTGGCTGGGTTGTCGGCCTGGGTCGCTTTCTCTCCCATTTCTTCCGGCCCGGACGTGACTTTTCGCGTCTCAACAATGGTGCAAGCTGTGTTTCCGCAGTGGCACGTGATCCGAAATCGTACGCGGCCCGTTCGAGTTTCGAGAGAAGGAAAGCGAGAGAGAGAGAGAGAGAGAGAGAGGAGAAACGACGACCGGTACACGTAGCCTCGACCGCTAATTCCCCTACCCCAGGTTGCAAGTTTCGCCACTGGTAACTCTCGCTTTACTTACCGTGTTCCCTCTGGAGCCACCGAGTCCGCTTATCGTCATACATTTTCCTTCCTGTCCTCCGACGTCGCGTTCCGTTTCGTTTCGTTCTCTCCTTCTTCGTTCCCGTTTCGCCGTGTCGTCGTTTTCCCTCGTTCCGGCGTCCCGTTTCCTTCCGTGACACCGGATGTTGGCACTTGTTGCAGAAATTACGAGTTAATCCGATAATTAGTCGCGCAGGACCTTGCACTTCCGCTCTTCTTTTCCTCCCTCGCCGTCCCCGTCGTCACCCCCCCCCCCCGCCGCGCCACCTACGAGCCCCTATACGTGTCCCAGGATGGCCCAGTTTCCTCTGCCTCGCGTCTCCGTACATCCCGTTCATTTTTCAAACTTTTAACGACGCAATCTCGCGGCGAGTCACGGAAACGCGAGCTTCTCCGCCGCGTTTCGTCGGCAAACTTGTCGCGAATGCGCGCGCGGGCTCAG
>NW_016908244.1:445781-468161 GCF_001483705.2 Eufriesea mexicana | reverse complement strand
CCCCCGTACACGCTCGGAATAATGGTGAATTGTGCTACGCCGTCCCATGAGACGCGCAATTGAAACGCTATCCTCATTTCTGCTTCGCGGAAAATTCGCTCCACGGTTTACAAGTTTCGCGATATTCCACAGACTTGTTCGATCGTGTAGCTGCCAGCATTATGCTCGTAATAACGATAGTATTACGCGGTCGTCAAGTTTCCCATCTTATAGGGCAACGTTAGCGGTTAAAGTTCGGGTTTACTGCGAGTGGTGCGTTGCGTTCGTAGAATACCTTGTAAAACGGAATTCGAGCGGCGTATAAGACCATATTTTCCCTATCTTCCCAATCCCTAGAATTCAATTAGTTCCCGCGCGGATACGCCTCTCGCGGAACCCAATCTCCCCGCAAGATCCATTCACCTGCCCGCGTTTTCTTATCGAGTTCTCGTACTTCGTTCCTTCCTCCCATGTCGATTCCGCCATTTTTTCACGACCGATATCGTTCGCGTATCCAACCGTGAAGTTCGATCTCGCGACGTTGGACGATTCGTTTCGTCGGCATCGAGCTCCTGCAACGACCCGCGCAATTACACCCCCGCGCATCCTATCCAATCGGATCTGAAGCTCGGCCAAATAGTTGCGGAAGTAGTTTACCTTAATCAAGCTCCGCGATTGCCTATTACCGCACAAAGGGCGCCCGATATTATTGGCATTATCAGGTAGAAATTGTGACGCGACTGGTCGTGGGGTGCGCGGCAGGTTGCCTAACGCGGCCCCTGGATCTCGAGATTCTACGACCGCGGTTATCGGCGCTCCTTCTGCTGTAATTGGATCGTTTCGTCGCAATCGGAGCGCGACCGGATGAACCGGAAAGCTCGTTCGAAAGAACCACCGCGATCTCTCCGCAGGACCGGCTGCTTCGTTTTTTAATTACGATCCCGTTCGACGTTGAGAACGAAACTAACTTCGAGATGATAGGGCGAGTCGTTTGCTTTTTTCTCATCGCGAGGCGGTAATCGAACCAGGCCTCGACGTCCAACGAAATAATTAATTCGATTTCGATATCGCGCAACTCGATCGAACCTGCCTCGCGAGTAATCCAAGATTCCCCGTCTGTTTGCCCTCGATATTAAGGGCAACGAAACGCGCGTTACTCTCTCGTCTGTAATCGTCCGTAACGATGATCTCGTGGAGAGCTTGGAACGACGGAGGAGGGGGATCGTCGTTCGTTTGGAAGAGGGACCGGGTTCGATCGTCTTGCGATGCAAAATTCGCGACAAGCTGGGCAGATGGTATCCGACGACCCCCGGCGGAACACGGCGAATCGTTGATGGTATTCCGATCGCGTGGAGTCAGAGCTGCGGGGCACGTGGCAAGAATGCGCGATCGCGATCGAGATATGCGACCAAGGAGCAATTAAAGTTGCAAAGAGAACGAGGTGTGCGTGCGAGGGTGACATCGGCCAACGAGAGCTAATTCACCCGAAAGGTGGCGGGTTCCGTTCGATTAAGCGTATCCTCGTTTTCGGCTGGTTACACTCGCCAGACCTCGCCGGAGATTGTCGATGCATCCGATGCTTCTACGAGTCGAAAGGAGATCAACGTTCGTTCACCCTTTCGATTTCCTCCTTTTGCGCGCGTAATAACGCGGTCCCCCTTCTCGAGGATCGAGCTTTCTCCGCGGGCGGAAGAAAAATCGAGGATAACCGCGCGACGAGTTTTCCGCTGGATAGCGTTTCCAGGCAAATTCCTACCGATAACGCTAATTAGGATCTCGTTCCGAGCTGAAGCTCCCGGATAATCCGGGATCATCGCCGTCGATCAAACAGGGTGCGGCTGTTGCGCGAACGCTATCATCTTCGACGGGGGAAACTCGTCTTTGCCTCTCCGGTTATCTCGAAGACGTCTCTTTGCCACCGAGATAACTCGTCTATCCGAGGAGCATTCTCGGTGCGTAATTAAATCAAATCCCACCGGTACTCGCGCGTTTCGACCGAGAAAAACGTCGAGCGGGGTGCTTTGGCGGGGATGGCTGACGAATCAGGGTAGGAGGATGGATGCTCGTCACCGACGAGGAATAAAATCACGATGGAGAGCGGCGAGAGGATCGAGGGCTCGTAAGTTCGAACTAATTTTTAATGTTCTCCGGGGAGAGGAAAGCGCCTTGGCACGACTTTCCGCAGGCTGCGGCTCTGTCCGCCATGATTTATTCAGACGGCCGAGCGCCGGCGAATAAATAATTCGGGATTTGCTACGACAACGAGCCGCACGTCGAATAAGAAAACATCGGAATTTCATAAACAACGGACCCACTCGACTGGCCGGGCAGGAACTCTCGTTCCCGCACTACGTACTACGCGTATCGATTTTCAGACCGGTAAAACTCATAGCCCATTGAACGTCGGACCGCCGTATCGAGTCGCCAGGATACTAAATTCAATTACGTGTTTATCGGAAAAAAGAGGACGAACCTGATACGGTCCGTGGACGGGGCAAATCCGCGAATCAGCTCGCGTCTCGGACCGTCATATTCGGTGCAGTCGCATTATCCCACGCAATTTTCGGCCGAGTCTGCTGAATCGGGGTAAAATAAGGAAGATTAGAAGAAATACGACGAAGGGCGCGGCGGGGCGAGCGGCGAGGGAAATTCGCGGGGGGGTGGGTGGTCGCGATCGTGAAAAGGGAATTTGTCGAACGACAGGACGGGATTTTCGAAGCAGTCTCGTTGTCGAGGATAATTATATTTACGAATACGTTGGACGGTGGCTGCGCGAAATGGTATTTCATCGCGACCGACTACTCGTTTCCTCCCCCTTTCCACGTTCGTTCGCTAACGTAGTAATGCAAAGTTTCAATAGCAGCGCGAATAATCGATGAAAATCACGCGAATAAAAGGTAATTACCACGGCGGGGGATAGGTAATCGGAATAACCAACGACAAATTTGCCCGGCGATATCGCGTGTACATAAGATAACAAAATTACTCGTTCGGATTCGTTGACCGAACGCTGGGCTAATTTTAATGAACTCGGGCTCGGTTGGAGAAATAAAAAATTATCGAGCGATCGCCGCGGACGGGGAAGGGAAATTTACGGAACGATTCGCTGGGAAATCTCGTTGCGCGACCCCCAACCCCGTCCCTCGGATGGTACACCGGAACACGGGGGTGGCGCTTAAAAGGAATCAACGAAATTCAACGTCCCTCCTCGCGTTTCGCGCGCTACCGGGATTTATTCCTCGGTTTTGGTTTAACTACAACTAGAAAATCGTTGCGATTTTTATTCCCGTTTCCGCGCGACTCGCGACACCGGTTCGTTGCTTTCGATAATAAAAATTTAGTGCAGTTACCGCAAACGCGATCCCCATTGTTGCCGGTGCACGGACGTCCGCGTGAAATTGCCTTCGATTCGCTCCACCTCGCGATACAGGCTAGCTCGAAAATGGCGCGAGCCACGGTGTTCCCGGGTATATTTTACGCTTCGAAACCGAGCAAAATAAGCGGCAATACGCCGACTATGCGTTTGCATCGCGTCGGCTATTTTAAGAAATAAACGCTCGTTAATCCCGGGATTTGCCAATCAATTTCCCTGCTACCCCCCTACGTAACAGCTCGGGGCCGCGAAATGGATTCGAATCTATCCGAGTCCTTTTGCTCCCGAATCTCTATTCAACCCTCTATGAGCCACGCGGTTCCTCGCGGTCGTTTCTTCCTCGTTCTCGCGAGATTTAGCGACCGGAAGGGCCGTAGGCAAACACTTTGTCCTCCTCGAACGACCAAGGGTCCTCGACCCTACGTCCAACGCCTGTGCACGCGATACCTCAAATTTCCTATATCAGTGCTGGAGAAGCAATCAACCGACAAACGAGGGACTCGGGTCCGGCTGTCTGTCAAGCACCGATCGGAATGCCTATCTCCTCCTATATCGCACAGTCGATTAGCCCCGCAGCCGGAGTAGACTCGCCCCCTCGTCGACTTCGGTTGCGGGAAAACTCGATGTTAACGGGGCTTCGCGAGCAGGAGCGAAGTTTTCCGCGTTGCTTCGCCACTTGGCGGACACGTTTAAACGTTAGACCCGACAGCTAGTGCTCGCGCTAAATACGATAATAGACAATGGCGGCGAGGGAGCAACGGCGCCCTGGCCGGCTAGCCATAAATTTCGCCAAGTTACTGCCGGTTAAGAATCCGCACGCGCATTGGCGCCGGCGTGCCGGGTGTCTGCTTTTCGTCGATTGTCTCTCGATGCTGTTCGATCGATCGCTACGCGTGTACGTATGCGAGGAGGAAGCCGTGAAATTTTAACGTATCGACGAAAAGTCCCTGGTGCAACGTGTATTCTCTTTTTATTCCTTCTTGGTAAGGGGTTAGAATGCAAGGGAATAGTAGTCAGTGGAAAACTGTGGTGGAAAGACTGTGTAGATGTTTATTAACTCTTTTCACTCGAGAGGTGACTCTCAGTCGCCGTTTAATCAGATTCTAAAGATCGACGTTAATTAATATATCAAACTTAAAATTGCCTAACGATGTGTGAAATATCGTAGAAAAATAATTCTATGTCTTAATTTGCATATGATTTCTCATTTACCGTTTTAAAAATATCGCCGACTCTATGATGGAAAGCCTTCGAATTACTATTTTTCTGCAACGAAAAAGTCGTCGAGTGCAAAGGGTTAACATGTTGAGTGCTAGCACTAACATCAGTCCCTTGGGAGTGACAGTAGACTTATCGTTTGGACGAGGATTAGGATCAAGGGTTAAATTATTAATAACAATTAATATATTGTAAAAACTAAATTCCTTCTGTTGAAATAAATCTTTAGGGGTCCCTCTTACACGGTTACTGAAGTCGGTCGGTCGCAGGTATCTTCGTTGGTGGTGTAGCTCCTAGAAAGGACGGTAGAAAAAGGTAGGGATGCGTTTTCGTCTCGGGCCTGCTAGTGCTATAGGAAGATCGGGGAAAGTTATATGTATAGGAATTGGAGGTTTTCAGAGGACTTACGAGAAAGTCCTCGAAGTAGGGTAAGAATGATGGTCGCTACAAATCTTTACACTTCCGTGGCTTTTTCTGACTGATCCTCACTTAGTGATCGCCTTTTTGCCCTATTATCTTCTGTTTATAATTTGTATATTTGTGCATTGGCTGCACCATTCTCGCAGTCCAAACGACAGAGTGAAACAAGATAATCTTCTATTCATACTCTTCGGCATACTAGAGCACTCGGCATCTAGTGCTCACTCGCTGCCGTCTGAGCGTAAAGTATAACAAAATGGGCGCCGCAGTTAACACAGGTAAAAAGACGTCTGCAGAAAACGGGAGCTAAAAGACAAAACGCGAGGGAAGGGATCATCCCCACATCTCTAGGACGTAGAATTTATTTTAGTATTTAATTTTTACTACGACGCTTGTTCGTCTAATCCTCTTCGGAACATCGTTCCCCTGGATAGAGAATTTTCACGAACGATATGTTCACGGAAAGCGGAATTTAGAATTGCCATTTGGCTTTCCCATGGAGTTAGCTGGCCGCGATATATTCCCGAATCGGGAGCCCGTAAATTCGCCGGGATCGATCGGTCGCCCGAAGTACATCCGTAGGATCAAGGATCGCAACGCGTCTCTCGCACGCCACGATCTGCGCGATGAAGCTAATTGCAGGACAGATCGCGTGGTAGCCGCTCCCGTGGCTTCCGACGTGGGCCAGCGATCGGGTGAAAGGAAGGGCGCGTTTGATCGAGCAACGGGGCTGCTCGCAAATCAGAGAGCGACCGGGTTAAATGTATGCACGAGACCCGGTAAACTCGTTCCAGGCTGGTCGGGTGCATACGTGGCACTGCTTAATCGAAGAGGCCATTTCGCCGTGGCGCGAAACACGCGTCACTGCTCTCCCGTTCGATCGAATCGCTGCGACGATGACCGGTGTGGTAGGGGCGCGTGAATGGTCGTCGACCTTGAGGTAGTCGAAGAATTTCGGTCTACCTGTAAACGATTCGAAATAACCGATCGTTCGTACGCGTATGCGTTTGTCTCTCTCTCTGTCTGTCTCTCTTTTTCTCTCCTGCTCGATCGCCGGCCGGGGAGAGAGTACGTGTTGCATCGGCGTGCCACGGTCAAAGCGTAGCCGAAGCTTTGTCGAGGCTTTTGCGGGACTTTTTGCGAGCGGAGCTTTTAATTAAGGCGAGATATCGAGCTTTTCCTTTTTCCTACGGCCGGTCAGCTCGGCTGTTTCGGTGTTCGATAAATCGAGCAGCGGGGTGGGCGCCATGGTCTTTCCAGCTTCCAGCGGGAATTTGTTACTCCAGAGACAACGATAAATTTCGCCGGGGCAAAAACAGCCCGGGCTTCGTAAATCGCAAAGTGGTCGGAGAGGGGCGAGAAGCTGAAACCTATATGCATAGACGCGACGGTGCCCGAGCGCGTGTACTCGCGGAGCACATTCCCGTATAAGTTTTCGTTTTGCTGGTATTAAAAAGAGACCGGAAGAGGTATGAAAAGGGCGAGAGAGAGAGAGAAAGATTGGAAAAAGTCGGTAGATCGGTAAAATCGAAAGGCAGCACGGTTTGTTTCTCGTTCCCATTCGTCTCGACGAGCGAGCATTAACGGGTAGGTAGGTACGACGCGATCGATGGATCCATTCGAGATATTCGATGCAAAGTGTACGCCGTTTCCTTTTTCCCTTTTTCCCCTTTTTCTTTTCTCTTTTTCATCCTCGCCTTATCTCACCCCCTTTCTCCCCGTTGCGCGCCGACTCTCACCCTTTCGCTCGCCCAACCCCCGCCTTTCATCGAATCGTTTCGCGGTAAAATTAGCAATGTCCTAGCCTCGTTTTTCTGCTCCTTTTTATTCCATGTCCATCTTTTCAACGAGGTATTCTTTCTCGCTCCGATGGTCCCTTTTTTCTTTTCCTGCCTTTGTCCGAGTCGGGGACAAAAGGAGAATGTAATTTCTCCAGCTTGCGTTATTTCTACGACCCTCTGGGCACTCGCGTCGAAAAGAGATCGCCGATCCTTCTCTCCGACTCTCTCTCTCTCTCTCTCTCTTTTTCTCTCTCTCTCTCTCTCTTTTTCTCTCTCTCTCGCTCTCGCCAGCTGGTCCTTCTCTCCCGCCGTCCACCGCGTCGTTTCTCTCGTTTCTTTTTCACCTCCACCCTTGCTACCCTTCTCTCTCCGCTTTCTTCCTCTCTCTTCTTTTCTCTTTTTCCTCCTTTTCTCTTTACAGACGATTGTTGTTCCCGTCGCTATTACCGTGCTCGCCGTTGTCGATGACAAGATTCACGGAATCGTCGGCGTCAAACGCTTCGTACCGCGGTGGACGACTTTTATTTCAGCCCGTCCACGGCTCCGACTCGCTCCAAACCAACCCCCGCCCTCGTGCTCCATCCACCCTCGACCGCTACCTCCCACCGTCTTCGTCTTTACCCGGGACTCGAAATTTGTTTTACCTCTCCACCCTCTAACGGCTACCAGACGGGACGTCAGAAAATACGACGACAACGACCGTGTCCGTACTTCGGGTTTCGCGAAAATTCCACCGCCGACCACTCGAACGTAACGCTATAACCGTGTGTTTCCCCCGGAAGCTTTCAGCCTCGTTACCTCTGTAACCGCTACCTCGGCGGGACGAGGAGAGGGTAAAAGTGGGATTTCCTTTTTCATCCCCAGACCCCCAGCGAAATCAAGCACGGATAACGTATTCCGTCTGTCGCCGAAAAGCGGAACGAAGCGGAATACGCGCGGATCGTCTCGTACGCGCGTTCCCTGTCCGGTTCCTCGTGCATACGCGATCTCGCGCTGAAAGCATCGTGGTTGCTTAAACGCTCGTCGATTTTCCAGCATCCAGCCTCGTCATCGTGCCACCGTATCGTTTATCGAAAGTGGACTCTGGGTTTTCTGCGTTCGCGCTTTCGGTTTCTCGGCTAGCGAACGAACCGAGCGGTCACTTTTACCGGCAGCCTAGGCGTTTCGTTATCTCACGGCGCGCAGGAATTATGAAACTCGCCGTTCAGGCTTGGCTGATCATGCACGACGTGACTGGCCGGTGTACCAGAGGCAGTACCACCAGAGAGACTACGTCTAACCGCACGCGAGACTAATCGAGTTTGGAAAGGCGGTGACGATGATGCAATCGTTTCTGCATTCGCGGTGCTTATCGCGTTCGAACTGGATACCACTGAAGATTTTATCGAAAGCGGGCAAACAACAAGGTGAGCGCGTTGAAAAACGAGGGGAATAAAGTTTGATACAGGTCGCCTGTGTCTCGCCGTGCTCTCTCCGTTCTGTATTTTATTCGGACTCGTTTTATTCCCTCGTCCCCGTCATCGATCAAGACACTCGGCTGCGCTGGAGGTGGAAGCGGAAGGCCTGACAAAGGAGTAAACCTCTTGTACCGCGAAGGAAATCGAGCGGCGAGAATAAATTTCCGTAATTTGCGAAGTGGAATCCTCGTGACGCGTCCCTCGTTAATCATCGCGGAGCGTTCGAGTTCGGATTTACCAATAATATCGTTCAGCTCGACAAATTCTTTCCTATTGCTCGATCAGAGGAGTGTTAACGGGTCATCGACGCGACGTTCTCTCAAAGAAACCAACTACCGCGCTTTTCCCTCCTGATCAAAGTTAATTCGGAAAATCAGGTGGCTGGAAGGATTTCCAGGTTTTTACCGCGTCGTTGGCGGACCGGTCCCACTTCCGGTTCCGTCTCCCCTGTGACCGGCTGCCCGTAATCTTGACCACCCGCCTAATCGACCGCCCGCGGCTAAAGCGAAACGAGAACAGAGAGAAGTCAAAGAGAGGTTGGCCTCCTAACGAAGAGGATCGATCTCGCGCGACGCGGCCCGTCGATCCTTCGTCAACGCCACCCCCAGGGGGTGAGGGACAGGGGGTACTTCCTGTCCTCGCGTTTGGCCTCGACGAGCGGCGTCGAGTCGCTTGTAAAAGTGACGCAGCATCTGCCCGAGGAAGATAGCGAGGGGCCACGGTGCCTCTAGCAGCTGCGCGCTTTTCCATCTTTAATAGACGTCGTAAAACATTTTACAACGGGCTTCCTGGGAACCGATTTTCCTCCATCGGAACGCATCATCGCGTCGAGCTGTCTGCCTTTTTTCTTCCGCCGTCTGAGACGGACCACCGACAGTTTCACCGCGGATACGACGGGGATTATCCCACTCCGTGGATGGAAGTATGGCCGTCACGTAGGGGCCACTCTTTCACGGCGAATCGCGTTCTTGTAATTCGAAGGGTTTACGGTATTTGTCGGCTATCCGGATTCAGTTTCGGCGCGGTCGTAAAGCTTCCCGTGGTGTCGACGAAAACGCTCGCGAATATTTTACGAGTGTCGTTGGCGGATGGACGAGGCGTAATCGGGAAACAATGGAATAGCCGAGGATTCCTCGAGAGTCTTCAATTTCTGACTCGGTAAGAATATCTGCTCGATGTCGACCAGCGTTTCGTTTACTCCACTGTATCTCTCTCTCTCTCCTCTCTATCTCTCCCTTTTCGCAAGCACGGTTGAACACTGGCGAGAGAAAAGGCGCCACTTGGTTTCCATTCGTTTCCATGGCTCGATTCGAGCCCCCCTGTAGAAAATAAACGTCGTCAGCCGGTCCTCTTCATCCGCTTGTAACGCGATTACGCACAAGGTTCCACTTAATCCTCCAGAGACCGCGGGGCTGCTAATCAAACTGGCCGGCAGTTTTAATTCGCCGACTCGCGGGGCGCTGCGCGAAGCTCGGCGGGCGCTCGAAACCGAGTTATCGCGCGGATAATGAACGCGAAATTATGGCAATCCGACGTCGGTAATTCAGCCGGAGTCACCGAGCTGGCCTTCGGGAGCGCGTACGTGGGAAAAATCGCGGCGTAATTGACGCGTTCAAAGCTCGCCGACGCGGACCTGCGCGAGTGCTAGTGGTCGCGCGAGTTTTCTTCGTTCGTGATCCCGCCGTTAAACGAATTAGCCGTGACAGTCTCGAGACGGTGTTTGTTCTGCGACGCGACCGTGGACCGTGGCCAATTTCCGCTAACGAATCGATTGGTCGCGGCGTGTCGCGAGGTATCGCGGCGTTGCAGAGGGACCGAGAAGCAACGGAAGCCGTGGTCGAGTTAAGACCGCGATGGCGTGCCGAGCATTCGTCGAGACCTCTGGCACGATCGCTGTAGCTACTCGACTGTTATTTCGCTGTTCGAGACGTCGAGCGGAGAATGGAAAAAGAGCAAACTCGATGGAATCGCGAGTATCGCGGCTTTTCCACTGCTTCTACGATCGAGCCGCGCGTGTCGGAGGTCGTCGAGATATCCATTCCGAGATAAGTACCGATATTCATACCTATCGACCATGGAGACTGATATTCGCGGGGATGAAACTCGACCGCGGGATAAGCGATCGAACGAACGGGGAAGATCCGCCGATTTTGATACGGTAAATTGATCGTTTAAACGCGAAGTACCAGCGTAGCGAATAATCGAGTCGCTTTCTGTTTTAATTAGACGGGATAAGGGATGGCGGGTAATTGGACGACAGCCGCGATGCAGCGCGTAGGGGAGGATCGAAGGGAGCAGCGCGGAATAACCATAGGCCACTGGATGAACTTGGAATTACACGGTGATTCGAGCGAGTTACACGTGGTATCGGCTGGGCCGTATGAAAAATTAGTCGGCGGTCGGCATGGAATTTTCGAGCGGGCTGGCTCTCGCAGCTAATCGATCACTCGTTCGCGTGACACGCGAAAACGCGTCCCGGTTTGTTTGCGCGTCCCACCTAAACGTTTTATTAACTTCTTCCACTGTCCGAGTTGTCCGGGCAGACCGGTAGACGCCTTTGGCGGCGGCGCGGATCGAGGGTGGTAGAGCGCGAGGCCGCGGAGTAGAAGTAGAAGTAGAAGTTACTAGGTCAGACAGCCACGGAAGCCTCCCTTTCGCTAATAAAGCGTGTATTATGACGTTGAAACGCGGGGAAATATTAAACGCGGACCACCGGCGTTGCCCTCGCCGTCTCTCCCGAAATAACTCGGCCCCAACTGCAAAGTTACTACTGGAACGCGCGCCGCCTCCGTTTCGCGGACGTTAAATGTTAATCCGAGAGAACCCTTCGAAGCCCGTTGTTCCATCGGGTCGATCCGTCGAAGAAACTTTATCCAACGGAGAAGTTAAACATCGTCGGGGAACGTCGGCGAGGGTATAGAGCGGTGGCCAAGAATAACGCGAGATTCCGCTTCTTTCCGCTTGACCGCGAGCGTGTAAACGAGCTACGGTCTCGCGTCGACGTTCACGCTTGTCCGACGTCGAAGCAAACGAACGCCCGCGTCCATCGCGAACTTTCCCTCGGCCCGGTGAAAAGAGCCAACCCCGAACCTCGAACCCCCGAACCCCCGAACCCCCGCGCCCCTGGCGAACCTGGCGAACCTGGCGAACCGTTTGCGCGGAACGGTGGAACCTGGCTCTCTCGATCGAAGGCGGAAAAGAGGAACGATGGAAGAGGCTGGACCGGCGCGACGCTCGGACGCCGCGTGTAAAATCGAGTTAACGGCGGTAACGCGGTAACAATTATGTCGATCCGACGGTAATTCATTGGAGCTGCAGCCGGCTGTTGCGGCACGTTTACGAGAGTGTCGAATATCGAGAACAGGGTCGAAGACAGGCGGTTGTCACGAGTGGCGCGGTAATGACGATAATTCATCGCGTTCAGCGTGACGCTTATGAAAAGCTGGAATATCGAGAGCGTGCTCTCGCCATGCCGGTCGTCGTCGTCGTGGTCGTCGTCCGTGGAACGGTGCTGGTAGTCTCGTTGTCGAGAAAGGGACAACGGTACGTGGGCAGACAGAGAGAGGGAGAGAGAGAGTGAGCGCGCGAGAGGGTGAAACGAGGAGCCATCGACTGGGTCCGGCGCGGCGTAACGAAATATCCAGGTCCCGAGGGCGAAATAAAAGCAAGATCGTTTCCTCGATGGGATACGATCGAAGGAGGAAAAGGAGCGCGGGAACGAACGGAAAAGCCGGCATTTGGAAATCGATACTTCCGATGTCGTTCGGAGACCGATGCCTTTGAAGCAACTTATTTCCTCCGCCGGCTCTCGCCGCGAAAATTCCCTCCCATTCCGCGCTCCCATAATTGGCTACTTCCGCGCGTCACTGCCTCCCCGGGTTTGCCGAAAACTCGGCGAATCGAAAAACCGATGAACTTCCCTTGTTTCGACGCCCTCTGTCTACCCCTCTCTCTCTCTCTCTCTCTCTCTCTCTCTCTTTTCATGCACCCTCGCAAACTTTTCCTTCGCGGATTTCACCCGAGTCCCCGATACTTTGTTTCGCCCCATTCGCCTTGGCTTATTCCTCTCGATTTTCGATCAGCGATGTTGATTCTCCTTTGTATATCCTCGAATCCCGTGACCGGGAAGCCGGATAGCGTTAAAGTAACGGAGATAAAAAGTGTGTACTCGACAAACTGTGCACCCCGCTCGGATGGTATAGATTTAAGCTGTTGCCATCGGGAATACTTGGGACAATACGTCGAAGCTTCGATCGATCTAGATTCGTTTTTTTTTTTTTTTTTTTTTTTTTTTTTTTTTTTTTATTCCTCGCCGCCTCTTCAGCGATCCTCGAAGTCTCTCATCTCGCGTCGACGGTGGAACGCAAACGGTTACTTAGCCACCGCGCGCGCGTTCATCCTTTTATGGAAGCTGTACCGCGAAAGCAAGCGACAGGTGCTAAAATTTCCGACCTTCCACTCGTTCGCGTCAGAGAGCCGCCCAAGGTCTGTTTGTTACACGCTCGCGACCTTCCCAGTCCTTGACAAAGTTGTTCGACTGGTTTTCAAAAACCACTCCGGCGTCGTTCTTCTCCGGATCCGACGAGCGCGCAGGCCTTCGATCCGTTCGCCAAGTTTAGTCACCTCGATACGTCAAGGTGATTTCCCTATTTTATCTTTTTTTCTTTTTCTCTCTCTCTCTCTGTCTGTCTTTCTCCTCGGACAGAAAAGTCCGTGTCCTTTTTCGGACAGAACCAATTTTGTTTTCAATTAGAGTAACCGTCTTCGTGGAATCTTCCGTCGGAGCTTCCGGTTAGAACACTCGACCGAGTTTCAATTTCTGTCCCTACACACTCGGCGCCCGTTCCGCTCGATTCCCTGGAAGCGCCGAGCGTTCTTCCTTAGCGCGTTCTACGAATTCGTGGTCGCCTATCGCTTAACGCCCCCGATCTCTCGGCGTCGGGGCGCCCGGAGCGTCGGCCGCACGCCCGCCGTTCGATGCGATCGATACGCGGCCGTCCTTTAATAATACACGCGGTTCGATTTATACACTGTTCGCGCCGCTTAGGTATGTCGTTTGATAACATTGTCGGTGAATATCTAATTCGGCCCCGCGGTGTATCTCGGTCGTTTCCATTGCGTTCCACCGCGACGACGCCTGCACGAGCTTTGTAGCCGTACAGTATCGCGTACGGACCGTTTCGAGCAACGCCGACCGTGATAACTATTGCGCGTACACACGTACACACGCGCACACGTGCGTGCAAACAATCGCGGGTATATATATGTATATATACAGGTAGGAGCAATATCAAACTGTACACGGGGAACACGAAACGGTGGAACGCGTTTCAATATCATCGGTAGATTTTCGCAAAAGACCGGAGGAAAATTCGTGCCCTCGACGATGCTCGACGATGCTCGCCGCGGCTCGAGTGGTTCGACCTCTCGAGCTGATTTAACGAGGAGAGTGGCTGAGGACAAGAGGCGGTTTTCGGTCGCGTTGCGCTTTCGCCGTGGCTTTTTGCGCCAAAGCGTCTCGACGATGCCGCGGAAAATCGGGAAATCCGACCAATCCGCGTCGCTCGCTGCACCGAAGCGCGGAGCTTCGTCATTTTTACCGAGCCATTCGCGCGACGCTATTAACGGAGAAATTCTCCGGTTGGCGAATATGGAGCACGCGTTCAACGGAGCTGCTGCTGCTGCTGCTGCTGCTGCTGCTGGTCTGAACGAGCGGGCGAAACGACGGGGAAATCTGGATGTCGCGTAGCCGGCGATATTCGTCGGTATTTCACCGAACGACGAGTAACTGGGCTAACGGAATAATCGGCCGTACTTGACAGGTTAATCCGATGGATAATGAGGACAAAAGTTGAGAGAGTCTTTCGGTGTCCGTTAAGCCCGACGTTAGGCGAATAATTCAGCGTGGCGGCTGTCGGCTTTCGTTATTGGCGTGGCAGTAACGGCGTAATGGATTCTTACTTAATAATGAGGCCCGACGCTCGGACTTCTTTCGACCGTGTCTGGATATCAATTCCGTCGAACAACTTCTAAACGATAACCCCTCCTGCTCGCGTACCCTCCAACCCTCGTCTCCGACATTCTCGATTCCTTCGACCGGGGCGCGCGTGGGGTGCGAACGGCGGAAGGAAGACAGAGACGCGGATATCGTGCATGAGAGAGGGTGAGAGAGAGGAGAGACTTCCTATGGTCGTAGAAGCTAAAGACCTTTTCACTGTTCGTCGTAAAAAGGAGGAAGAGAAAAAAGGAGAAGGAAGAAAAAAAGGAGGGAGAAGAGGAAAAAAAGGACGAAGGAAGGAGGGGTAGGTGAATAAAGGAGGGTCGGTGGCGTTTTACAGTCGACAGGGGTGCGTGCCGGTGCAGCGTAATCCGGCCTGATAAAATTTATCGCTTGGCGGAAGTTTCGTAAAAACAAATCGAAAGGAGCGCGATTAAAAGAGTTATCGACGCACCCACGTACGGGCTTCTCCGCGTTTTCGCGTTTATTCGCGCGAAGAAAGAAAGGAACGGAAGAAAGGAGAAGATGGAGGGAGGGGGGAGGGGCGAAAAAGGAAGGAAAGGCGAGAAGAGAAGAGAAAAAGGAAAGAACGAAAAGGAAAGGAGGGACAGGGGTGGTGGTGGTGGTGGTGGTGGTGGCAGGGGCAGAAGCCCGACGCGGCGGCCGGGGAGCGTCGAACAATTACCCCGGGAATGTTTTAATTGAAAGGAAATAATCCCGAGGACGGTTTTTGTCCGCGCTCGTTCCCCCGGCAAACGACCTGTTCTCACGCTTCACAGAGACACATGGGATCTCTATTTAGATCGAGACGCCTTGTCCCGTGGCGCGCGCGGCACCGCGTTTCAAGCGTGCATCCACCGGCGTCGACTCGCAGAGGCAGCGCGCGCGCCGCGGGTCGCTTTTAATTCGAAAGCCGCGGCGCGGCGGCGTCCGTGGCACGCGCGTGTGTCTTCAAAGCCGCGAGAGGTCGCGGGGTCGAAACGCGTCTCGCGGCCGGGAAGAAATGCACAGGGAAACAAATTGCTTTTGTACCGCGAGGCCGTAGCGAAGGGGAGAGAAGAACGGCCGGGCCGGTGTCTTTCGAAAACGCTTTTAATTTGACGCCACCCGAGAAACGCGTTCGTCGCGGTTCTGTTCATCGTCGACGCGTTTATTTTTTCGCGTCGAACAACGTTTTAACGGAGCAGTTTTTATATCGCGTTAAAAAGCTTCGTAGAGACTTGAAAGGGGTTGCTCCGTCGTGTCCCCTGAAGCTTTTTCTGTGCCTAGGGAAGAAGCGACACGGGGCGAGACGCGGGACAGAGTTTGAGAGGGACAGAGCGTAGCGGGGACCGGCCTTCTCTGATGCTCGCGCTCGTATTCTTCCTGCAAATTTTATTCGTCGAGTAATTAAAAAAATTCGGAACAGAATGGCGGACGCGGTGGCTTGTAGCTGCGAGTTGTTTCATCGCGGAAAACCTGCACGACGGGAGACCGAGGGAGAGTTGGCTTGCCGGAAGAGGGAGAGAACGCGAAGCGAGTACAGCATCGTATTTCGCGGCGAACCGACCCTCGAGAATCGATACTCCACGCTGCTCTACGCCTATGCGCTCCGCGATTTCTGCCCGCTGCCAGCGCGTCTGGCCAAAAATACGCTCGTTCGCGCGGTTGTTGATCCTTGCAGACAGTCGCGCGAGAATCGCCTCGACCTCGTGTGCGTGCGTCCGGCTCTGGCAAACGCGTACGTGTAAGCTTTCCGTTACTTGGACTCGAGTGCCGCTCGTCGCGCAAAAACCACGCGAGATTCGAAATTTTCTAGAGTCCTCCAGCGAAATTACGTTTCAGGGCCACCGACTCCACGTGCACGCGCGCGAGCACGCGGTAATTGAAGATTTCTGCCTCGGACCGGCCTCCGCGGTCTTTAACCTCGCGCCGCGATTCGCTGAATCCATCGTTTCCGTCGATCTCTGCATCTCTGCATCTCTGCATCTCTCTACCGTCTCGCGTCCAAGGTTGATCGGTGGTTTTCGTCGTACCACCTCGCGAACATCGGTATCCGGTCGCATTTGCTCCCCTCTATAACGAACCGCGGTACGTACCGCGTTTTCCGTTCGCGGGATCCATAAAACTCGCGGTCTCGAAAGAATCGATCGCGATTTCCATCTCGCGGATCTCTCGCCGACAGCTGAAATTTCACGTGGCAGCCAGAATTACGAGTTCCGTCGTTGTTTACGACCGACGTGTCGTAATACGTTACATTTATTACCGATTTTTATAGACTTTAAAACGCCGATTGCATCGCGGCTCATTCGTCACGGCACAGTATTCGCGGAGCCTTCATTTATTCGCCCCCTTTCTTTCGCTTATTGATTCGCATTCGCCGTTGCCGGCCACCGTGGCGTAATAAAGTCCACGCTGTTCCCGTGCCCCCTGCAGTTTTCATTAAACATTGGTTTTGTCTCGTAAACGAACGCGATAAACTGTGTCCGCCCGCGTAAATGTTATCGGACGCAGATATCGACCGACCTGTTATAACGCGGATCTCTCTAATCAACGACACACCGCGGGAGAAACCTGTCCGAGAGGCGTCGCGACGCGCGTCCGAGACTGCGACTTTTTCCCCGTAAACCCCGGCTACGAGAGACGAAGGTCGATGGTTGCTTGTAACGAGCTGCTGGATGGAGCTGCTCGTCGCGGGTCGAGACGCGGCTTTCTCGGCCTTGGCGTTTCATTTTCCGTTCCGGGAACGGCGGATCTTGAATCAGGATTAAATTGGCCCGAATTGGCTGCGCCGTGGCTGCGTCTCGCGCTCCACGGCGCGATCGACTGGTTCTTCTTTCTGGCGGCACAGCGACGCGGTCGAAGTAGCTGTTCTGGAAGAAGGAAAAGGGCCCGGAGCAAAGCCCCTATAATCCGTTTACGGAAGGGGTGGCGAGGGTGGGTCGGCCTGGGTGGGGCAGCGAGGAGAAAGCTAATAATCGTGCACTTTTCATCCAGCGACTCGCTGCGCTTGCAAAACGCCATCTCCTCTCTCCCTCTCTCCTTTTTTTTTTTTATCGCAGCTTCTCTTATCCGCCTGCTTCTTTCGCCCACTCTCCGCTCTCTCTCCGCTCTCTCGTTTCTCGCGTCGTTCCTTCCTTCTTATCCCGCCGTTGGCTCCCACCGATGTTAGGGTGACGCTGGTTTATATTTGAAACGCGACTCCGGTCCAGGGACCTTTCGTCGGTCCCTTTTAACGCGGAATTGACTTACACCCTCGCATAATAGGCGGGAATTACTCGGAATTATTAGACGTAAACTGATTCTACCGGGAATTCGAGCGCCGCTGGAAAAAGGTCGGATGCAAGTAGGGTTGAATGGGACGGGGAGGGGATCAGAGAAGCGAGGCTAACGAAGATCGGCTGGAACTTTGTCCCGTGTTACCGTGGACAGGTACGCGAGTCGTTGGGTTTCGGGGTAGAGCCGGAGATGGAAAAAGGGTGGAAAATTTGACGCGTCGCGTGGAAGTTCGCGGCAGCAAGCTAGTTAGCATTATTCGCGTTACGTCGGGGCAGGACTGCGGAGAATCGTGGAGCTCGGTAGGCGATTCCGTCGATAACGAATTTACGACGCATCACGCTGGAAAACGCGCACAGATACAACGGTACACGGCAAACAACATCGGATGAATCCGACGTTCCCCGGTTATAACGCGGCTCAGCGTTGGAATACGCAATAATATCGTTAGTCGGCGGCATTACACGTTATTATTCCGGCAGTAAATGAAACCGTCCTGCCGAGCTTATCGACGCAAGCCTCTGTTTTACGGATTCGCCCGTAAGTGTTTCCTTTTACGATCGATCGGCCGTAAATTTCATAAACGCTCGCGAAGGCTGCGTTCGCGATCGAGGAGAGGAAACGGGGGAGCGGAGAGGGTTGCTACGGCCCTGCTTTTCCCGTTCCGTTCGTCGCGGACTAGCGAAAAATGCCGCCTAATCGCGATTTTAACGATCCGGTACCCGCGTTCGAGAATAATTAGGACAGCTCGTTTCGATAATCGATCGCTGGGCGAATGAAAGTCGTGGAGGAGGGCTGGTAATCAGCTTCTGATAAATAATTGATCGTCGAAACGCGGCCGATTCTTTCGAAGCCGGCTGCATAATAGGGCCCACGGACCAAGTCTCGGCGATTCGGTTTGACCGGTTGAAAAGCAATTAACAGAGATTGTTCAGCTGCGTTTACCGTCGCTTTTCATCCGGAATTTCGAATACGGGCCGCAAGGTGGCTGCACGAAAATGGCCAGAAAGTCAATATCCCCCGCAACGAGCGGTCGCGTGAAAGATTAATGAAAGTCCCGGAACTTCTCGGGGACATTTGTCCGGCGGGTTCGCTGGCGTTTCTCGAAGCGTCTCCCCCGGACGAAGACCGGTCGTTCACGAGCAGGACCAAAAAACCGACGAGAACCAGGGAACCGGGTTAGGTGGCGAACACAGAGAAGAGGAAACGCGGCAGAAGGCGGGGGGAGGGGAGAGGAGGAGGCGGAGGATGATACCCGTTAGCGAAACTCTTTCGAAGCGACAAATGAATGAACGGCGCTGCCACGAACCCGACTCTCTGGCTATTGTCTCGCGTCGTCGGGAACTTCTGGTCCGTTGGCCGGCGCCATTGATTTTTCTCGGCTTTTACGCGAGTCGGGGCCACACGTAAGACACGCGGCAAATCGACCAGCATCTCGTTCCCGGCCTTTGTTCGAGTTCTTCGGATTCGAGTCCGACCATAAATTACACCCGCAACCTTTTTACCCGCCCCTCGGACGCTATCGACTTATGATACGTAACCGGGGGCGCTTTGTTACGCGTAACGAATGGAAAGGAATCTAGCCACGGCTTTGAATTAAAGTACGGATTTACTGGAAATCGCGTGGGTCGCGTGTTTCGTTATTTACCCGGCGAGCGCGCCGCTCAGGATTTATCGTTGTCGTTTTAAGAAGCGAGCGGTGGATGCGCGAGGGAGTTGTAAATCCTCGAACGGTGCCGGGCCAACTCCACGAAGCTGTGGAAATTCCTTTCGAACCGAGCTTCTTTTCCTCATTTTCATTCCCTTCCCTTCTCTGCCCTTCCTTCCACCGAGATCCAGCTGTACCCCGACGCGATTATCGATGCGACTTGGCCGTTCCACCCTTTTGCACGCGTCGTCGTCGTCGTCGACGTCGTCCTCCCGGTGAATTACCACCACTGGGGAAAACTGCGACGGCCGTAGCCGACGTGGCAGGGAAATAACGACGCGTCCATCGCGTCCGTGGGTAGTACGATTTTCGATGCTAATTTCGAACACGGCCAGTGAGAGGCTTGGCTCTCGCAGGGCGCTCCGGTTGTTCGTGCGAGCGTGCAATCGCGAACACGACGTCTAATCTCGGGGGTGTGCGTCGCGTCTCTCGATTACAAGGGAAGGCACGGCGCTGGTTACGTGCTTAGTTTTTGCGATTAAAATTTTCGTCGCTCCACCGTTGCATTTCGTTCCGCTCCCTTTCGGCCGTGAGCCACCGCCTCTGTTACTCTTGTTCGTTCGTCATTCTCCGCGAACTTCGTTTCGCTCTTTAGCCAGCCGGCGGTAAAAAGGAAACGCGTGTCGCGCGGAAGAAAGAGGAATACCCGCGAAAATAGCTTCAGGTGGCCGTGGAAATATTCTATTTTACTTGTATTAGCAATTTTAACGCGGTCGGTTGACTCTGGGCTAGGAAGGAAGCGAGTCAACGGGATTATCCCGACTCGTTGCTCTTGTTCGCCGTTTTTTCTTTGTCTCCTCTTTTTCCCCACCCACCACTCCCCCGTCCTCCGTTCGCCGCTTTTTTTTCCCTCCCCTTTTCCTCTATTTTTCCCACCTTTTTTTCTAATTTCAACGCCACTGTAATATCGCAGCTCACGCGCATATAGAGCGGCGTAAAACCGAGTTTCCCGTGGCAGAAAATCTTTTAAGGAAACTCGAGGCGCGACCGCTAAAATCAGCGGAGGAAAAAGCGTTAAATTAAAGCTCCCCGAGCACTCGAGCCACCGCAACGTCCGACTTAGTCGCAGTTTCCTCTTTCTAATAACATATCCCACTCTCTCTTTTTTCTTCCCTCGCTTTCTACACCTATCTCGTTCCGCCATTCTTCGCTCGCTACTTCCCCCCGGGTGCAACGATAACGCACCGTCTCGCGTGGAGGCCCGAAGAAACAACCCCTTCGCGGAAGTCGTTCGAATTCGACCACTCGACGCGTCGCGTACGCCGCGACGCTTTCGTTCGGGGTGTCGAATATTCTCTCTCTAGAAAGAAAAAAAAAAAAACGCCAGACGTCGAAATACCGCGCGAGGATTCGCGTTATTCCGGGTTCCATTGGGAAATTATCGAAGGATTCGCGTGGAAAACCACCCTTGTCGATTTTATTGATTTTCCACGGGAGGAAATAGACCGCCATCTTCGATTCGTTTCCGTGGAATCCGCGAATTTCTCTCTTGTCGTAATTCAGCAGAATCGTGGCTCTTTATTTCGCGCGATACCTTTAAAAATTGACGCGAGTTCGTATCCGTTGGAATTTAAAGCTCGTCGACGCGAGTATCCAGTGGCCGTATTTCTTCCACCGCGTCCCTGACCACGTCGATTCTTCGTCAAGGGACGATGAAACAATAAGGAACGGTTTCCATCCCCTCGCTGCTCGTATATTCCGGCAAACGAGGAATTGCGACGATCCGATTACCCCGTACGAAACGAGGACGCCCCGGCGTTCCTTGCCGACCGAGGGTGCTTTTTTGCCGGGAGTTCATTTTCCCGTGAGGAGCAGCCGGCATGAAAAATATTTCCAGTATTGCCACGCGGAATTAAATCGACTGCGAATAATTACGATACCCGTTGTCGGGCCGAAAACGCGGCGCGCGGACGGAGAAAAAGGGGTCGTCGGGGTTGGACAGCGACGGGGCGAAAACGCGAGAGAGAAGGACGCATATTATACCGGCGATAAGAGCATTTTACGTGGGCCGTAGTTATTCCTCCTTCCGTCCTCTTTTTCCTTTTTATTTTCTTCCTTTTTTTCCTCTTTCTTTATTTATCCTCGGCCGTTCCAAAGAATAATTTCCTGCGCGGAACTACTCGTCCCCGGCGTCTTTTCCTTCCCCGCGCTGCAGACCGCCGATCGATATATTCAAAAGGAACGCCGGTACAATGCGTGGATTCACGTGTATCATCGTGGCCAGCAGCGAAATTCGTTTTTCCGGTGTACCAGTTTCTATAATTACGCCTCCTTATGGTAAAAAGAAGCGGGAGGAGGAAGGAAAATCGGAGGAAGGAAGAGAGGAGAGGGAGAGAAAATACGCACGGACTCGCTGGAACGCGAGAAACAGCGCCACGACCCCCCATGAATACGCGGAAACGAGCTACGGAATTAAATCGAGTTTTCTTTCCATGCACGGTTGCGCTCGTTCTTAAGGTTAATACTTCGCCGTTCGTTCGCGAGGAGGAAACGGGACCTAAAGGGAATTTGCAGTGACCGATATCGCGACGTTCCAGCGAAGGTGTCGAACCGAACGCCCTCCGGAGCGCGATATTATCGCGCGTTCGCCTTGGCGATTTCTCAAGTGGCGGTCGTAGGGAAAACGCAGGGAAATGCAGGGAAATGCAGGGAAAAGACGGGGAAATCGATATCCGCGACGAGAACGCGTCGCGATTCGCATCGAGAGCGGTGGTTAACGAGAAAACGCGATTTTTCTCCGCGAGTGACTGCGAGATAGACGCTGTCGCGATTAGCGACGCGGTGGGCGTGCCTACGTTTCCACGTTCGTTGGACTGCTCTGGGTACACGCGAGGATACGCGTGTGTAGGTTGCCGGGAATGCGGGGACCTTAATGGAATATAAAAATTGGCCGAAGGCGGTTTCCGTGGAGCAGAAGATGGCGGTTCGCGATTAAACGCAACGACTCGATCCTCGCTTGGTAACGATAATTGTTTGGCACCCTTCCAAACGGAGAGTACACCGCGGGTAAACGATACGTTGTTACTACCTTAAATCGGCCGTTGGAACTGCAGCCGGAAGTTGGTTGGATATTAAGTGAAAAAGGAACTGGCGAGGAGAAACGGGATGTCCCAAACGGTTGGCAGGATTTAAGGAACGACCGTTGGCGCGAGACGCGAGATCCCCCGAAGCTGGTCCTCGATCGGAGATCG
>NW_016908244.1:412897-445480 GCF_001483705.2 Eufriesea mexicana | reverse complement strand
TCGGAAGAGGGAATATGATCGGTAGCCGAGGATGGGACGAGCAAACGTTAGCGTGCACGGACGTCTTGGCGCTTACACGATCGGAATCCTGTCGACACACTTAATCCGGTATGCTCTCGTCGTCGTTATCCTCCGTACACGGTCCAGACACATCCGCGTATATCTGCGATGCCGGTGCATAATCGTCTTACTATATATCAAAGGGGTACAGATGGAGCGGCCGATGGGTTCAAAGGGACTAGCCGATGCGTTTTCGCGAACGGTACTCAAAGCCTCGGCGCGGAGAACGGTCGTGTACATGATCTCGACATTCCTGGCGCCGTACAGCTGGCTAAATGGAGTGGCGTTAGCGCTAGTACCGCCACGTGGTGCGCGTTACTGGTCTAGGGGGGTGCTGGGACGAGCACGAGGAGGAGGCAGAGGAGGATCGCACGATGATGGAGAGCGAAGGCTGCGCTTGGGTAAACGAGAGAAGACGACGCTGAAGGAGACGCGGGCCAGAATACGAGCTAGAAAGAGAAATCGGTCGGTGAAACGGGGGTCGAGAGGGAGAACGAGACGAAGAGAGGTTGGACTCGTTCGAGTGAACATAGCAGCGAGTAGAGCGCTATAACACTCCCTAGAGGAGGTTCGCAGTGTGGGTGGATGATGTTGGCAGGGGTGGGTCGAGCACAGAAGGGGCAAAAGGGGTACGGTAGGAGCGAAAGGTGGGGTTGCCGCTCGATACCACTGCGGCACAGCCAAAGTTGAAGCTATACCGCTACGTCTCTCCTCTCTCTCTCTCTCTCTCTCTCTCTCTCTCTCTCTCTCTGTCTCTCGGTCTCTCTACCTCTCTCTCTCTCTCACTCTCTTTGCTACCCTCTGCCTTCATCGTTATATCGCTCTCTCTCTCGCTCCTTCTCGGAGCCCGTAACGTTCTCTCGCTCCCGCTCGGTCTCGCCGTCTTCGTCGCTCTGTGTATATTTACCTTTCCGTTTCTCTTTCTCTTTCTCGCCATCCGCTCGTTTTCCTGGCTGTTTCTCTTTCTCTCGACTCCCTCGCCTTTCCTCGTACATACGAGGCGCTATAGTAAACGGCCTACAGCCTTTGCCCGGTATCTACCCCCGAAATCTACCCTCCGCTACCTCCGTCTCTCCTCTCGCGCTCGCCCGCCTCATCCCTCGGAATCCCTCGAGGGGATCTACCGACTGCGCTCTTTAAACAACGAGACACCTTTCCCTCGACTACGTCTCAATTCTCGCCCGGAAGAGGCCCGATCTGCCTCGTCTTCCGGGTAACTCGCACACACCCCCGCGTTCGTCGTCTCCGTCTACAGCTACCCCTAACCCCGCGACCCTATCTCTCGCGCGCCCTCCGCTTCCTCCTCTCTCGATCATCGCGATCGAGCTCGCTAGCGTTCGTCTCTGTCCCTTGTTCCTTCGCGATCCCCGCTACCTGACCTTTCCGCCGGTACATCTACCCGAACCCCGTTCGATTTCCGTAATTCCGGAAAAGAGCATCGTCGCGTCGCGCCGACGTTGGCCCCGTCCCTTTGTTTTCCCCGACGACGTCGTCGTCCACGGTATCTCGCGACGCTCTCTTCCGGACCGGGGATTCGCCGAACGGTAATTACCGAGCATCCGGGGGATGATCCGGGGAAGCTCGAACGAGTGGACGCGCGCGCGAGCGGACTGGAAGAACGTGGGACGACCAGCGCGAAGAACTCGAGGAACAGGCCGCAGTTTAAACGGGAACGCAACGTCACTCTCTCGTTACGACGTCGCAGGGGGTCGTTAACCGGCTAAACGCTCCCGGTCGCGAGTAAACCCACGTTACGCCATGAAACGCGGCCGTTTGATGCGATCGCCGCGAACGTTGGAAAATCATGCGCGGGCTTAAACGCGAAACGGGCCGACCGATACGGCCGTTTCGAACCACCAGGGACGAAAACGGTCCTGTGTTTACGCGTACTCGTTTGTCCGAGGGATGACTGTTTGTCCGTGAGCGATCGATAATTTGATCGATCGCCGCGTTTTCGTATAAATTAAACATATTTACAAGACCAACGACGCTACGAAATCGAACGTATCAATCATCGGCGCGTGACCCTCGCTTCCATCCAGGATACTTTCCAACCCTTTTCCTATCTCTTCTTCCCCCCTCTTCCTCTCTCTCTCTCTCTCTCTCTCTCTCTCTCTCGCGCGCGCGCTCTTTCTATCCACCCCCGTGCCCGCGATTCCCTCGCTGTTGGCTACCAAATTTATCGGAAATTTATATTTGCGGAGCGTGAATTATACCCGGCGTCAGGTGCTCGATTTTTCTTCGCCGCGAGGAGCTCGCCCGTACGCTCGTCCTATTTTTCACGTACACGCGTTGCTCCCTGTTACGAAATTCTTCCCTGCCATCGCCGACTTCCGCCCCCGCGACCGATGCTACACGCTCGCCCTGCTTCTCGTTCTCGCTCTCCGGAGACCAACGGGGCCGCGTAGGGTGCGTTCCAACCGGCGAGAGAATTTTCGCCGCGTACCTTTCGCTCTACGCTCCACTCGATCCCGGAATTTTCCACGCGAAAACCGACGTCGGGCGAAAACTCTGCCGATTAAATTCTTCCCGGCAACTCGTATGCGGCAATTCGGTATATCCCACGCGAAGCTTTAACGAACCCCTTTTTAACACCCGCGCTATCGTCTCGATCGCGATTCCCCCGCGGAATTCGTCGTTACGATATATTTACTCGGTCGCGAACGGTATATTTACTCGCTTCCGGTGTCCCTTTGCCATCGCGCCACATTTTTTCACCCCGACTGTGTCTCGCGTGCGAGTTCACCCTCGCTTTTCCTTCCTCTCACTCGAATTCTGCTTCGATCATCCTTTCATCCCTTTCTCTTCCTCTCTCTCTCTCTCTCTTCGCGTTCTTTCACCTCGCGATCCGCCCCCGCGCTCTCTCCCCCTTTCGATTTCTCTGTGCAGCGTCAAAAGGTCTGAAGCTTCTCGTTTCGCAGACGCAAACCGTTCACCGTTTTCTTTGTTCCAGCGATTCCTCGACCCTGTGATTTTCCTCTCCCCGACCACCGCGATGCACACTCGCGAATTATACAGCACGGTTCCGCAAGTAGCGGCGGTTAATTTGATTCGCAAGCGGGGCACGGGTATGCATGACGCATGCGATGAAGCGAGTACCGAGTTCAAATAGCCCGCAGCGTTTCCCTCGGCGACCGCGTGACCCGTCGCTAAGTTCCGCTAA
This sequence comes from Eufriesea mexicana, assembly GCF_001483705.2. Classification (NCBI taxonomy): domain Eukaryota; kingdom Metazoa; phylum Arthropoda; class Insecta; order Hymenoptera; family Apidae; genus Eufriesea; species Eufriesea mexicana. The sequence continues at coordinate 442,257 of NW_016908244.1, read as the reverse complement.
GCGTACACCACGCGTTTCGCGATAATTGCCTGTCGGCTGCTCCTTCTCCTCGAATTCGACTTTGGAAAAGCAACGGTTTCACCAAGAAACCCCGAAATCGCGCGATAAACCGCGTACCTTTAGCCTGCGAGAATGTCAGGCTACCATTAGGTTCCCTGTCATCGTTGTAACACCCCTAATGCTTGCACGGTACTATCGTTTACCAAATCAGTAAATTCCACGAAAGGAAGAATCGTTCATTTCGATTACAAAGAAGTTAGCACGTTGGTCTGTGACTGTCTCGATTAACCCTTCGACTGCCACGTCGAAATCACGCGTTTCCCTCAGAACGCCACGAGTGTTTTCAGTGACAAAATTTTTCACTGCTCAATGGGGCACTTTTCATTTCAAAGTATCTTCTAATTAGCAGTTATGTTCAAAATGCACTAACTGTCACTGTTCATTCGATGTAGTTCAAGCGCTTCGGTCACCAATGACCGTCATGGAGAAACCGTGGCTGATCATATGTGACCAACGTGGCAGTCAAAGTGTTAACCCCTTCTCGTGCCACTTAGCTCGTCGAAATTCGGATCCAAACGTAAGCGTCAACGTGTAGTCAACAGACCATACTGATGCCCGAAAACAGTAGCGATACAGCGTGACTCGTGATGTTTACGTTTGGACCAAAATCTTCATCACGAGTCAGACTCGTTAACCCTTATCGGTAGTAAGTCAGCTCTCACGTTGACAATAGCACTTTGTCGCTGTGGTCGTGCGTCACGTGGGAAGAGACAAGACGGAAATCTTTCGCATATTTACCGAGACCATTTACAATCTAGTAGAATCACGTATTAAAAGCTAGAGGGATCGACGAGGGTTAAAGTACGGGAAGGGGTTAATATCGCGATACGTTCGTCGATAGTCGACATTCCGATCGTAAAGCTATTCGCGTGACACGAAGGCACTCACTCCATCTGATGCGTTCTCCATTGTCGATTTCCAACGCCTTGTCAACTGATTAAGACGACATGCGTGACGGTATTGTAGGAATGTTGGGTAGGCAACAGGATAAGCAGTGACGTAAATATAAAAATGATTTATTTTAAACTAAAACTTATTCTATTATTCGCTAACAACTCTCGACTATCTCTCTAAAACTTTATGACTGACTTTAAAACACTCTCTGATCCTCTTGCACTCTTATTTAACACTAGGTTTACGGACGCTATCTGTATACCTGTGTCTAAGGACACCTGTCAAATTGACAGGTAAAGGAAACCACGTCCCTTTTCTCTTTTAACAATTAGTTTAATTTAAAAACAATTATATATTATACTATCAGTCTCAATATAAGTTAACTAAATCTTTTACCATCGTATAACTGGAGCAACCCTTCCGTCAAATTGACGGGTTCCGTAAACCCAGTGTTAAATCTTGCACTCTGTCTTCTTCCATACACACGCTCTCTTCATCAATCGGTCGGTCACATATTTTAAACACTTAGACGCACTCTTCATTTGCAATCCGTTCTGTCATAAACATCCCTTACATTTTCTTACGATCCTCTTGCACGCGGTCACTTTCGTTCCAAGTCCAAACACTCTTGACATTCTTTCAGGGCCGTACCTATCTCTTTCCTACAGTACAGTAGGTGCTACTAGAGTCTGACAACTAAACCTGGTACCTAGAGCGTAGGAACAAACACTAGTCCAGTCTCGCGGTCTTTCGTCAGACGCCATAGTTTCGACAGTCGTCTGCATCGATCTCGAAACAATAACGATACCGAAGCACGGTCCATTTCGCCCGACCCATTCATCCCTGCTCCCCAGTCGAAACTATCCAGATAAAATTCTTCTATTCAGCGACGGAATGAACGCTAATCCATCGCGCGGAATCAACGGCGTGCCGAAATGGAGTGGATCGGATCCATAACCGTGGACTGGATACGTACTGGATACGTACTGGATACCGACTGGATACGGATTCGGCGGCACGAGCCGGACTATCGCGCGATTTATTTCGCGCCGCGACAGAATCGTCGGACACTCCGCTGCCAGTGGCGTGGTCGCTGATTGTTTTTTTTCTTCTTTTTTTTTTCCTCCTTTTTCCTGTCTTCCCTTTTTTCGTTGCACAAGCACGGCTGTTTCACTTGCCGGAACAAAGCGATGGAAACAAAAGCGACTAGCATTTTGCCGGCAAAGGTAAAGGGGTGAAACGGCGGCAGCGGCCAGCGTTGTTTTCTTGCTCGTTATATTTCCAGCCGCTTTATATGCCAGCTCCTGTCCGCCTCGCTCGCGCTAGTTGGGAGGGCTCGATAGCGATTAATAATTTTTTCATCGCGCTTCACCCGGCCAATGGATCTCAAAGGGAGATAACGCCGAGTCGTGGCCACGGCGGGAAAATCGCTGGAGCAAGGGCGTTCCGGCGCGAGCCTGCGGAAAATCTTCCGAGTGTTTTCTCGTTCAAACTCCACGCGCCTGCTCGTCGCTGCTGGTTAAAATCCCGTTTCCACCCGATAGATGCTGCCGTGCGTGGTGCTCGCGTTGCGAGAACGATTTAGTAGCGCGACGAGTGGGAAATACGCTTGCGTAATTTCCGTTTGCTAGACGAGTCTAGACGGAACGATTGTCCCTCGTCGCAAAATTTACGTTTATTTACTCGGACATCGTAATCGCGGCTAACTGACCCGCAACAGAGTGAGCGTCTGATACGCGCAAGTCGAAAGGAGGAGCGACGATACCGGTTAATTAACCATCGCGGCAGCATTTCCGGAAAGCGTTATGTCATTAGCAATTCAAATGGCGTCGATTCTGGAAACGTTACACCGGCAAATTTGCGAGAGCCTCGTGGATCGAACCGGACGAATTATTCCGACGATCGATCACGCGCGGAGAATTCCGCTCGAAGCGGCTCGCGATCTTCCATCGTCGTATTCTTTCCCCGATTCGTTCGCGCGAAAGATGATGGAGCGATCGTGTCGCGAAGTAAATCACGGCTGTCTGGCCGAGAAGCTGGCCGGTTCCCGATGATCGATCGCGCACCCTGGCCGAGGAGGCCCCTTTCAAATATGCAAGCCGACAAATACGAAGTCGTCGCGAAATCAATGCCACGGCACGCGCATCTGTGGCCAGGTCGCCTTGTTAGCCACGCTTATCGAAGCGTTTAAACGACGTTTCTGCCCAACTAAAGGCCGCGCTCGTGTCAACCGTGCACCCACCACCAACGACGTGTCCCATTACGATGTCGGGTGGTGGTGCGTGGACGATCGTCGCGTCCGCTCGACACCGCTCGGTCACTTTGCGCAACGACACGGAGCACCGTCGATCCGTGTCACCACCGGTGCTCCGTGTCGACCGCGCGAAAATTCCGCGCCGATCGACCACGCGCGTCCCTGACCCGCGTTTCTAGGCGAGCCTAGGCCCGTGGAAGGGAGCCGTGGACGCGTATCGTTGGTTTGAGCCAGCGTAAACAAGGGTCGACGATGCGTGGGGATGTTCCACGCGGGGTGCATCGTGGGAGAAAGCGCGAGGGAACGGTGAAGTATCGGCAAATATTTAAATAAGCCGACGAAGACGGATTCTATTTTACTCTCCGTCGCGCGGCTCACTCCCAGACCGTCTGTCTCCTGGATGCGCGCGGGTACGCGCGACACGTGTTTATATAAACGGGGCTGCAAGCCGCTGGAAAGTGCCACCGAACGCGCTGCCTGCTTTGAGTTAAAAACCAGACTCCACCGAGTAGTCGAGACGCGTTTCAGATCTTCGCGGAGGTAAACTACTCGCTGCTAACGATCTCGATGCGACGGATGTGTACCTTCGCGTCTACGTCGGCAGCTTAGGGGTGCAACCACGAGAGACGCGGTTACTCCCTGTATTCCGACTCGATCGATAGATCTTCGACGGAATCGTTGGGCGATTAAGCAAAAATTATTTCGAACCGGTCGCTCGGTCCTGGGATTCTAAGATCGGGAGATTTTGAACTTTTTGGCAGAGGGAATCTTTCGACAACACGGGGATCAGGAGAGTCAGCTCGTTACTCACGGAAGAAACGCGGAATCGCGAATTCGCGTTACCCGGGCGAAGTGGATCGATCGTAAACGTCGCCGAGATTCTCGCCATTTTTCAAAGGTTTTACGACGTCGTCTCAGCGAATCGACCGAATCCGGTGCTAGACCGAACGACGCTTTTTGTCACGGCGTCAACTAGCAGGCGAAGATCGAAGAGTACTTTAATAATCGGAAAATTAGCAGCCACTGCCTCCGCCCATCGCGGATCGATATCGCGCAACCGGCTCGCGAGCAATCGGACAAGTTTTCCAGCGGACTTTCGATCCGCGGGAAACTATTCGGCCAATTAGCATCCACGTTTCCACGGTTTTCTTCGATTTCATCCTCTCTGCCCGGATCGATGCCGAACTGAAAGGTATTCCGCGCGATTTAATAACGTCAATTTCTCGGCAACCTCGGGAGGGGTGCACGGGGCGCGGCGGGGAGGGAAAAAAGCGCGGGAAAAAGGAAACGGGGGATGGGCGAGAGAGGGCGGGGCGAAATAGCGAATTCTTCGATTTCCCGGTTGAAAGGACAGATTTCTCCCCGGGCTCTATTCTATTTTTACACACCGCTCCCCCGTAGAACTTTCGACGCATTGTGCATTGTTCAGCAAGTTCGCCGCGGCTCATTTCGACCAAGTTTCCACGGCTTATTGGATTCGCGGGTCGCGCGACGCGTTTCCGCCTCGCTTCCCGTCCCGTAGCCCCGAGGAACGAAATTTCCCCGACCTCGGGGCTGCCCACCGAAAAACGGGAAACGATGTCCACCCGCGTCGGCCATTCGTTCGCGCTCATTTCGCGCCGCGTTCTCTCGGTAACTCGGCGACGATCGGCCGATGGAAATGCGCCACCGCACTCGTTTAATTAGCCTCTAACGATTCTTCGCGGCCATGACGCCCCCGGCGAGAATCTCCAGCTCCGTTGATTGCCGCGGTTCCAAGCTCGACTAACTTTCGAGAGAGCTCCAGGCGTGAGAAGAACGACGGGGAAGAAGTCGCGGTTGGATCCAGAGGTGGACGCGACCCTGGGTCTTAACCCGAGTTCGAGCTTTAACTCGGCAAGCTTCAACGGTTGGAGCAACGAGAGAACGAGAGTCGGTTGGTCCCGCAGGGGAAAAAGAGAGACTCTGCTGTCCATGGACAGGTCTTCTTCGCGCTGCTCGCACACCGGTTTTTCCGTCGCTTTCGTTTTCAACCGACCGACAAAGCTTTGTCGTTTCGACCAACTGGCTGGAGGGTAGAGCACCGGGGAAACCACAAGCGAAGGTTTCCACGGGGACCTCCGTTATATTTGGAGTCCTGAGAGAAAGAGAGAGAGAGAGAGAGCGGTCTTTCGCGGCGAGGGATCGTCGATAATTCAGGGGCGCATAATTAATAGCTGCAGGCGTCGCGACCGGGGCACGGGTTGGCCGGCCATTCGGCGCGAGGCCGCGTCGAGTATTCGTAGACGGGAAACGGAGGTACGGAGGCAAAGATTGGCCGCGATTTGCATAATTTATCGAGTAGCCGCGTTCGGATTACTCGCGGCTATATATTCCGCGAGAAAAAGTGCCGCGACGCCGGGCGTCGCAGGGGTGGAGAAAGCCCCGACGCCGCGCTGGGAACAATACTTTCTCTTCCTGCATTGCGAGGACCCGGGACCCGGGTACAAAAGAAAATGGACCGTGCCCTGCCACCGTTTCCTCCTACCGTTGCTCCGCAGCTTTTTCAAATATCACGAAGTCCGTAACTTGTGAAAAATTCAAAATCCAACCGAGTTTTCCGCTATTGTCCCACGGCTTTGCCTCCGTGGCTGCTGCATTTTTCCACTCGCGACACCGGCGCGCGTCGGCGCGAGAAAGACCGAGAGATGCTCGGTTGTCTCTCGGTTGTGTCTTCCTCGGCTGTCCTCGTCGTCGCCGGTGCAACGTCAACGCGGAGAGCGTGCCGAATTTTCCAATTCCGAGATCCGCGACATCATCGGCTTTCAAAAGTTTATCGCGATAGGTGTACGAGTCGGGAGTGCCGAGCGTGTACCAGTAGCGTGTGACACGGCATCTCGTAACGCGAGTCCTGAATCCGGGTTAAAAGCTGTGTACACCTCTCGCGTGCGAGTTGCTGGGTCGGGGGAGGGGGGGGGGGGTAGAGCAAGAGGCAGCGAGAGGTAGCGAGAACGGCGGGCGGGGTCACGAGAGAAGGGTGGATGTTCTGGACAAAGAACTGGGAAGAAAAACGAAAGAGCGTAGCAGGAGAAAGCGAGAGGAGACGGAGAGCCGGTGAAAGGAGAGTCGGAGCTTCTGGGTCTCGGGGATCGGAGCGACACGGGGGGTCGAAAACGGGACAAAGAGGCCGGAGATTTTTTGAGAAAACGAGGAAACGCGCCGGGGTCTCTCCGCGAGACGAAGAAAGCTTCGCAGAGGCTCGACGATGGAAAGGAAACGACGTCGACGACGGCGACGACGAGGAGATCGGGGTGAGGATTAAAAGAGACGGTGGGAAAGAGGCGTAGGAAAAGGCGACGCCGAGAAACGAAGCGACCAGGAACGGAGCGGGAAGCGGCGGATTAATAGAGGACTACTAGGTTGAGGAAGGCAGAGAGCTCGCGAGGAACACGCGGCATCTGTGCACTCGAGCACTTTTCCCCGGCTTGGCTGGCAAACGTTTCGGGACTCGCGCGGAAAATGTTTACCGGCAAAAGGCGGCCTCGCGCGAGTGCCTGGGTCTCTGCCTCTTCTTCTCTCTCTTTCTGTTTCATCCTCTGCCGGTGCGGCGCGGTTTAATACCGAGAGACGCGAAACGAGAAAAGTGCGGAAACGAAAAGTGCAAAACTGCGACCGATCCGCGGCAGACTCGACGACTCCGTCGGAAGTGTGTTGATATTCCGGCCGTAATGAGCTCGTCGAACTTTTGCGTCTGCCTGCGCGGCGCGTTGCGTTCGGTATGTGGGTTAGAGGCGTGTCTACGTGTTTAGAAGGCATAGCGAGACCGAGGGGGAGGAAGAGGAGGAAAATGGGGTGGAGAAGGTGGAAGGAGAGGCACGTATCGTTCGTACGTATACATCCACTTCACCGGCATCCACGGGATAAGCTCGCGACGACCGAAGCGTTTCCGTGGTTGCGCAAACCGCCGCTGTGAAATTAACAGAATTTCGCTAGACGCTCCTCCGTAGCTGCCGACCTCCGTCGCCCCTTCCCCCTTCTTCATTAACCCGCCACTGTGTTTCTCTAATTCGTTTTACGGAGTAATGAAAACTACGGCTGAAATTGCGCGACGTGACGCTTTGTCTTGGTCCCCGAAAATCGAGCCCCGAACCCGAAAGTTACGGACCGGTCTCGCGCCGGTGTATCGTAACGCGAGAATGCCCGGCCCACGCTCGCCCCTTTTATCTCCTTTTATCGCCGCCCCCGGAACCACCCTACTACCAGCCCGTCCGACCAGCTCCGTCGAGTTCCTCGAGACGCGTGTTGCTCTCGTATCGAAACTCCTCGGGGCTGTTCGATGTTATCGGGCGAAGCTTCTTGTTCCACGGTGTCAGTAGCATCGCAAACGCGTGTGGTTTATGGAAATATTTAGACCCAAGTGTCTGCGGCTAGCTTCCATTCCACGCGCCTGTTTGCTTGCCTAGTCCCATCCACCCCGCCGGATTCTCAACGGCAAAGAAGTTGCCGTTTATTTTCTCGAGCAGCGCGACGTTTCGAAATCTTTCACCTTCGTTAATTATCGCGCAACCGTTCCACGGCCAACCAAATTTAGCCACCCTTCCCTCGCGGTTACCCCCGTGAAAACACGCCGAGCGTGGAATTCTCGTCCGCACCCCTTTCCCGCGCCATCCGACTGCTTCCACGAAACGCGTCAACCCACCGATGCACCGATGTGTACCCTCTACTCCTCGGACTTCTTTTCTCGTCTCGTCTCGTCTCGTCTCGTCTCGTCCTGCGCGCGCCACCCATAATTCCTTCCTTTGTGCCGCAAATGAAATCGCGCCGCGTGACTTTCAACCCCGTACACGCGGAGTGCCCGGGTCATCGCCGGGTCATCCCCGGTTTCTGTTTAGAATACGACGCGCTTCTTCTACCCCGACCAGCGACCACGCTGGAATTTTTACGAGTTGAATTCCGAGGCCTGACTGCCGATGCTCCCCATCGCCGACCGCTCCCATTGTCTCTGCGCGTCGTTAATTATAGTCCGGCCACGTACCCGGCACGTTCCACCGCGGTCCGAAGGGCAAAAGGGGATCCAAGCCGAGCTGGTAGAAGAGGGTAGGACAAACCTGGTAAACGAAGCGGCAGAGAAATTTCTTCGTCTCCCCTTTCTCGCGTCGCGAAATTTCGTGATCGAACCTAGCCTGCTTGCGTCATCGGCGTGGCAGGGAAAATCGGTGTCACCCAGTTTCGGATGACGCATATGCTCGATACCTTGCAGGGTACATCCCGCGTAATTCGGCGTCCAAAATGGTGGATTTCGCGCAAAGGGTGACGTAGAGGGAGAGTAGGACAGGGCTCGTTACTCGGTTATACGATTCGCTAACGATACACAGCGATTCGTGCAGATTATACTGGCGTTGGCGCGAGTTAGGCGAACAAACGGCGAAAACGGACGACGGGGTATCTTGGCTGGCGTATCGGCACACACGGTTCGCTCGGATTCGGCCGCGCATCATCCGCAGCTGGGAAAGCGTTCGATTCGGACGATCGCGCGACCGGCTCAACGTGTCGATATCGGGTCGACACCTTTTCAATTAAATCGACACCCACGCCAGGTACAAAAGCACACCTATCATCGATATCGAGGCGCCTTTAAATCCGTGAAAAGAGACGGGAAGGAAAAGCGCGAGAGAGAACGAGACTGGGATGAACGAGGGAAAGAGAAAGCGGGGAAAAAATACACGCGCGTGCTTCGTGCGCGTATCCGTCCGCGTACGCGTGTACGTACACGCGTGGCTGTGTGCGCCGCGTCCAAGTGGAGGAAATAAATCGTTTACCGGCAAAGACACCCGTCGCGAGCGGATCTTCACGGTTCAGGAGGATCGGGCCACGTTTCCGCTCGGCCCGCGCACCCCTCTCTTCGATAAAATATACTCGAACCGCGCTTCGTCGAACCGCTCATCTTCCCTTCTGATCCCCCTCTTACCGGGGAATCGGGTAAGTTCGCTTTTGCCGTGAGAAATATATATATATATATCGATATTGGCTCAGGAAACACAGGGGAAGCGAAGACAGCGAGGCGAACGGGCGTGCAAAGCCATCGCTGGTCGCGCGGAATTTCTTGGACTCGGCGCGGAGGCGAGTAGACGTCATATCCCGGCAGAGCGGCGCAATAAATATCCATCGGACGGGCCAGGTGTTAAGAAAATGGATCAACTTAGCGTGGCGGATAAAATTGAGTGCAGCCGGCGAGTGCGTTTGATTTATAGCCCGATCCGCGGGATATTACTCACTCGACGCTGACGCGCGTCTTTTGCCTGACCTTACGACGCCCAGGCCTCGTTTCGCTTCGCCTCTCTTCCAGCCCCGTCCCACTGCCTCCGCCTCGCCTGCCGCTTTCTTGCCTTTCTCGCCAGGCCGTTATTATCACCGTCGGCGTCTCGAGTAGGAAATAACGCGGTTTCTTTCCACCGTCTCGCCCCCGGAGCCCTGACGTGCCCGCGATAATTTATCGCGACGAATTCCCGCTACCGTCGCCGCCTCTATCGCGTTATACGCCTCGCGACCGCCACTGTTCCGCGCGTCACGCTGCAAACTCGCGTCGAATCCTTCGTCCCGATGTAACGAGCAATTCTGTCCCCGAAGCAACGCCGTTCCGTGATCGTCCGAACGGCTAATCGCGGCGTCGGTACCCGCGGCCTTTCTCTCGAGTTTCGTGTGTGAGAAATTAAGGAAAAAATGGCGGGTAATTACGGAGCGTGGGCTGGAAAAAAGTACGCGAGCCAGTACAGCGTGCTGGTTATTATTCCAGGGATGGACCAAGCGGCGTGATTAAATCAGAGCCCGCCGCGTTACTTTCGGAAAAACAACGGGATCCGATGTTTAGCTGGCTGGTCCTTTGAATTCGTCGTTAAATCACGCGCTGTACAGGCTGCTTCCTCCGAGAAGATTAACCACGCTCGATGACATTTTTTACCACCCGGATGCTCTAATTTCCGGCGAAAATTCCTTCTCTCGATCCTAGCTGCAGAGAGTCGAGGCTCGAGATCGGTCGGGCGAGTAATCGACTCGTTCTACGTCTTCGTTGACGTTTGTCTGCTTCAACGTCGACGCGAACCGTTTGAGCGAGGCGTGTAACGACGTCGTCGTTAAACGGGCGCGTTTAAACAATTTGTCGCGCGGTTCCTCGGGGTGCGCCCGGGAAATCTCGTCGCGGCAACTCCCGAAGCTTGCAAATTCGGTGTGTCGGTATCAAAGACGCCGGCAACACGGCGAGGAACGAAAGAGCAGCGTTTAAGCCCCGACAGCGTGGCAAAGCTCGTGGGATCATCGAGATCTCGGCGTAAACGGCGTCACCGGATTACAAATTAAGAAGAACCGTAATCCGCCGCTTCGAGACTCGGCGCAAACGGTGCAAAGTGGACAAGGCGAGGGGGGGGGGGGGGGGGGGGAAGAGAGAGAGTTCGGTATAGTAAATTCTCGCCGATGTTCGTGGACGTTTTTTCGCGCCGAGCTTTCGACGCTTCGCTCGGTTCGCGATTCGAACGCGACGTCGCTGGTAGAAAAAGAATTAGTCGCGCCCCGAGTTTCGCGAGCTCGCGGATATTCGAATCCGATCTTAATTTCTGCGCGGAAATTCGCCGCTCGTTCGTCGATGCGACGACCGTGCGTAAATTGCGAACCCCGCCAGCCCCGTGTGTACGACGTGTCGTTCTTGCGATTCTCGCGTCGCGACGCGTCGCATTAAAACGTGACAAACGACCGCGCCATTTGTCATTACGATCGTACCGAGGTAATCGCTTTTTCGGGGCGATAAAAATTCTTGCCGATGATCAACGTTTTCGACTACGAGACGAGAAGCGAGCTGTCGGACGAGAGGAAAGAAAATTTCTATCGACGTGTTTTCGTCTTTGCGGCTCGAGTACACCCTGTTACAAGGAGGGGGCGTCGACTCGCCTAGGGTCGTTCCTGGACAGCGTGTAAAGGTATCCCCTAGCCAACGCGCGTGTTTTAACTCCGTCTGACGTGTCGTGACATTTACAGACTCGTCACGTGCCACGTGACGTTGTAACGATCGCGGTAATCACCCCTCGATTACGGTGCCGTTGTTCGAAACAGGGAAAGCAGCGACATCCCGTGACGGGAATGCTGTCGCGTTTTCATTCCCCCCCCCCCCGTCCTCCCTATTCTTCTAAGCGCGTCTCGCCGAGTGGTACTCATCCCCTATTCATTTCGCTGCTTTCGCGACACGCGCGTCTGGAATCTTGCAACAAATTCCACGACTCTCGACCCTCGCTTTCTCTCCACTTTCGTTCTCGTTCCGTTGCGGATTCCTAAGCCGGAGGAAAAAGAGAGGTCGAAAGGGGCGAAAAACGGGGCGCTTACCCCCGGGGGAATCGATGTACCCCGGGTCGCTGGAAATCGCTTTCAGCCGCGCCCAAAATCGGATTCGCCTGCCAAGTAGTTCGAACTTGTTTTAGTCGGACCTGGAGAATTATCGAGAATTATCGAGAATTTCCAGAGCAAGGCTTTGACAACGAACCGAAGCTCACCGTCTGTCCACGGTCGATAGGCGAAATGCTAATTTGGGTCGTCCTCTCTCCGTTCGCGTTTACCCAATCGCGTTCCATAACCTGTCTCAACCTCGAGCGTCCTCGGCTCGCAAGCTTGCTTGGACGATCGAGGAAATATCGGCGTTTCCTCGCGTGGACGCGAGGGTATCCCTTGCTGAAAAGGGGGATCATTAGAAAAAGAAAAACACGGGTTCCGTGGCGCGGAGAAAAGACACGCGCGCGTTTTCGGCTCAAAGGATACCCTCTGACCGTTAGAGGGTCGTTCCACGGGACGTGACGTTCTAACAATCGCCGCGGTGCACCCGTCCTCTCCTCGGTGACGTCCTTTCTCGAAGAGGAAAATTGCGACGTGTCCTGGCGAGAACGTGACACGCCAACCAGCCCACGCTTCCACCCTCTCGCTACCCTTCTCTCGCGTTTACGACTGCCGGGCACGATCCTTGCTGCGTAACCCTCTCGCTTCTTTATTCCGGCTACGTTGCGTCTCGAGAGGGGGCCGGTTACGCTAAATGTTTCTCCTGATATCGACTGTCTCGATAACGACGGACGAGTGTCGTTCGCACGCGACCCGACCGAAATTCACTTTGGCCTCGGGTCCTCGACGCGGACCCACGCCGACAACGACGGTACCCGATGTCCCCGCGAGAATGTTAATAACAGCCAGGTCTACGCTCGAATCGGAAACGCGCAGCGAATCGCGGGTCGAGTTTTTCACTGCGGGAGCGTGTGCCAAGCCCGATAATCTCGAAGCATATTTTAGCCATTAGGGGTAGCTGGCACGTTTTAACGCGCATCGCTAGACTGGAGCTCTCTTCGAAAAAGAAAATTACGTCTCGACGAGAACGTGACACGTCCCCGGAGCCCGTGGTCTCACCTTAAGGCTACTTCCTCCTCTCTCTCTCTCTCTCTCTCTCCCTCTCTTCCTGCGCTCTCGAAAATCCGGTACCCGTCTCGCGTCAAGTTTGCAAAAAGACAGCCGAGCGTGTTCAACATTTAAGGCACGATCTAATTCAGCCCCTGGCCAAACACCGGGCTGAATTTGAGTAATTAAACGCGACTCGGCCGATGTTATACGACCAGGAACCAGGTCGGCTTATCCAACCGACGGAACATTCCGCCACGCGTACTGCCTTGTCGCCCACCGCCTCCTTCCAACCAGCACGAATCTCGTAAATCTTCGCCGGCTGGATTATTAAATATACTCGGCTTGTCTTAGCCCAACGTTATCCCGACCTTGAACCTTTGTCAACCTGCTCCGCGAACAATCTGCAGCGACGTTCAACGACGTTCCAGCTGCCGGATATGAAATTCCCTTCGGCACGTTTCATCGAACCCGGAAAAAGTACAGTCGATTTCGATCTCACGCGTCTCCCCAAGTTTAACCGCGTTTCGTCTCTCTTTCTCTCGTCGACCGCCATTTCCCCGTATTGCGCCGGTATCTCGGAGTTCTCGAATCCCTAAACCGAGCCCCGACCCCGAATCTCTGTAGATCTTGCCCTGTTCCACGCAGATTGTCCAATCAAACTTGCGACCAGCGAGAGATACGTCGCTGCCGGCGTGGCTGTTGCAGTTGCTCGTCTTAGCACGGCTCTCCGTCTAACCAGCGGCGGATCCTGCGGGAGTCAGCGGGGACAGTTAACGGCGCGTTTTCTAAGTCCGCTTTGTAACGCGAGCGTAAGCTCCGCGTAGCGATCGCGCTCGCTTTGTTGCGTTTCCGGGGGAACGGCGAATTACTTAAGGAGAAACGCACGTTTGCGACTCGAGCACGCCCCTCGTCTCCTCAGAGGCTACGAATTAATTCCACCGCGATAATTCGAAGAAATATAAGATCCGCGTCTTCATCTCGGGCTCAAACATCCCGCGAACAAGCATCCCTGATGGAATCGAAAGCAGAACAAACACTCGGGGTCGGCCGGCGCCGGTGTATCTTCGTCGCTTACCTCTTCCTTTGCATGAATTTACAATTTTTCCAGCCAGAAACCACTCGGATTCGTCTGCCGCGGCACGCAAACAAGCTTCCGCTTCACAGTTTCATCCCGATGCCCTCGAGACCGCGGTGATTTCTCGGCAGCGTTATTTCCTACAGGGAAGGTAAAACGCCGCGCGTCTTCCCTGAACGATAAATCGACCCTCAAAGAGCCCACTCGCGGGCTGAAACATCCGACGGTGGTAGCTAGCTCGAGAAACGATTAAAATTCACTGTCGCCGCGAATCGAAATTCAAGCGTGGTCCACGGCTTCGATCCGTGTAATTAAATGCCCGCCGCGTCACGTGACCTTTTTCCGAAGCGCGCCAAAGTCGGGAACGCGCGCGCGCGCGCGTAATCCCACACGTTCTCGCCGACTCTCCATGTTCGCCATACTTTCCTCTCGAGTGGAACACGCTCCATCATCGCCGTCCTCCTCTCTGGTCAAGATAAATCGACCTAGCCGCGCGACGATACTCGTGACCCTGTCTCGGAAGAGTACGCGATTAAAATCCCGAAACGCTGTGGCACAAGAGTATCGATTATGCCTGTTTCCAACTTGCCGGATTACCCGTGTTAGATAAGAAAATATTTAACTACGTAACATCTAGAGCTACCGAAGTACGCAACTGTTGCCGTAGAATATTATCTCGAAGAGAGGCTCGGGGTATTATCGTAAAGCTTTACAAATGGTTCCGCGCGCGCACGCACGCATGCAGGTGTCTTCGTTGCAACGGAGAAGCGATTCCACGGTGCACGAGCGACGCCGCGACACGTTCGAGCGAAAAATCGAAGCCGCGAGCGCGAGCCGCGTGACGACCATACGCGACCGACAAAAATCACGCCCGTCACCGGATATCTTTACGGTCGCCTCTGGCCGCGAAGGGCTTTCGCGAGCGTCTTTACGACCGCCGGCAACGACCGCTACCCGTTCTCAGCGGTACGCGATACGGCTGCTCTCCACGCGAATACGATCGCGTGCTACCGGAAACCACCGCACCCCGCCGATCGAAGTAACACCGCGAAGGACTAGTCGCTCGACCACCGATCCTCGTCGAGTTCGCTCGGCCGGCAACGGTTCGAAAGCGCGCGAGGAACGCGCGGAGAAGGTGCAAAGCGCGACGCAACTTGTTAATTCCCTCGCTGCAGTTTCCATCCACGCTCCCGGCAGCGTCGTAAAGGAGTTTACGGTGTCGATGACGACGTCGAAACGGTGGCTGTTATTCGCGGCGACCGCGATGCGCGAGAATCACTCGGTGATTTCTCGCGGATAAACGCGACGCGTAGTCGCAGTTGGGAAATTTCGAGAGTTTATAAAAGTGGTCGGGTGTACAAGTTCCGACGCGGGGTTCGAACCGGGGTGGCGGCGCGCGAGACAGTTTCAGGGAGTTCCAGACGGGTTAACGTTTCGTATAAATCGCGTAGGTGCCTGGGATGGTAATCTCGAGAACGTCCGCACGCGCAATCTCGGTTAAAGGTGGTTATTAAACGCGAGATACAAACGCGTCGGTTGCGTTTGCAGCGTCGGGAGTCCGCGAAGGATTCAACCGGGGACGCGTAAACTCCGTAGCTTTTAATAACGGCGATGATCGGGCACCGCCGGTGCCCGGTGTTGTTTCAAGGAATTTTTAACGAGCCGCGAAACCGGGCTCCGCCGCTGCAAATTTATAGCGCGTTCGTTTATTAACACCGGGCAAGATTTCCCCAGGCTGCGATCATTGTTTATGCAAAAGACGGCCGCAGAATATGCGCGCGGCCGCGGCTGTCTCGTCGGTGCACGGGGGCTGCAGGCGTTTCGAGGCCCAATTAACGGCGTGTCGTGCGGTCGGCAAACGAGTTTTCGCCGGTGGAGAGGCGTCAAAAGGTGGCCGGCTTGTCCGTTCAGCCCTATAACGTAGTTACGCGTTAATTGCGAAAACCGCTCGAAACGGGTTAAGAATTAGCATCAGCGGCTGCCGCAGTGCTCGCGGACACGAATCGATGCGGCCGTCGAATCGTTTCGTTGTTGATTCTGTCCTTCGTTTCGATCCGCCAACCTTTCCGAGCAATCGTCCAAGGCTCCGTAGACTCTTCTTCCGTACACCATTTCCATTTCGAGGACGAGTGACCGAAATGGCGGTTTGCGCGGCCGCTCGAGAGCCGAGGCGAATCGGCGAGGAATGTACTCGTCTTCCAGCGAGAATCCCCTTCGCCTGCCAGTCGTTTGTGCTTCGTCTAGATTAGCCTGCCCTCGAGTTGGCGGTTTACAAATTATAGTCGGTTTTCAGTCTGCCCGTTTTTATTGGAAAAGAATCCCGCCACTCGGGAATTCCATTCACGCTGCGTTACAACGAGCTTCGTAATAGACGCATTGTCGATCGCGGAAGAAAATCGACGATACGCCGCTTTATGCGCCGCCGTCGGGAAACTCGGATGAATTAACTGGATCCGCGAGAACCAGGGATATTCAACGAGTTCCGTAAACCGTCTGAATGCGAATAGCCGGCGGTGAACAAGCGAACTAGGAACAAACGGAGTTTGGCTTCGTCTCGGTCTTCGCGGTGAAAAATTAATAACTCGGTACCCGTCATCGCTCGAGCCAGTGGAAACGACGCGGGAATCGAAGGCGTCCCGATGGAATTACGAAACCCGGATATATACTCGACCAGCGTTGCAACGAATTTATCGACGTCGCGTTTCGTCAACGCTTAAGCTCGAATCGAACGATCGCGACTGGTTCGGGGACAGGACGCGATTCAACGGATGCTGCTCGTCATCCGCCGCGAATTATCCTTCGTCGACGTGCTTCGTCGGATGACCGACGTTTCGCTATGCAGTCGAGGTTACGGCAGCGTTATTGGCAGCGAAACAATTTCTCGCCCCGGGGTCGTTAACCATCCCCACCGAGCGCAGTTTTCGCTGTAGCCGAGGGAAACCGGAGGCCAACGACGACGCCCGTGACGACGCCAGTGACGATGACAGCGACGGCGGCGGCGGTGGCGGCGGGATGACGAGGATGACGCGGAGTAGGGTCGATCCGAAAGTATGCGCGTCCGCTGAAAGATTCATCGTCGAGAGGGAAATGGCGCGAAAAGAGAGACGAGAGGAGAAAGAAAGAGCGAAGCTGGAGGTCTCGTCGGCGAATTCAGCCGTGCTTTCATCGGCCCGCAGACGTGAACGCCGAGGGGTCGACCGGTCACTCGGCTGTCATCGGACACCTGTCTATCCGAGGGGATACCGTTTCGATCGAGCTACGTTCGTCCGCGTAGACGTGTATCCTCCGATTCTTCGATATTCCGAAATTTCTCGAAAGCGTCGCGATCGTGACCTCGAAGCGAAAGGTTGAACAGCCTCTCTGCGCTGGCTGGAGAACTGTCTGCTCCATCTTCCAGGTCTCCCGTTTAATGTTGCATCGATATTCTCCGACGTCGGCCCGGAGAATGGAAGCTCGACCCGACCGAGCGATGTCTGCCAGGACGAGAATAAATATTCCGAGTAACGATCCGGTTCCAGCTAATTTCTCCGACCACGGTAACGAGAATAACGGGCCGACAATGAAACTGCGAGCCGGGTCGGCCGTGTCGCGGCATAATAATTATTCGAGGCCCCGGGTACGAGTCGTGGCTCGACTCGTCCAAGAGGAGGCGCCCCTTAACCCCGCAGAACTCGAGCGTTTCTCGAATTTTGCCAGGATTTTCTCCACGCTGGATAGTAGATCGAGTGCTGTACCGGCGAGGGGTGTAGGGGCGCAAACGTCTCGATCCTCGAAGGGTGCAGTGTTTGCTCGCGTTACACGACCACTCGTATCGGCCTCGGATGGGCTAATGGGGTTCGAGACGGTGCGATGCGAGCGCGGCAATCCGGAATTCTCTTTTCCACCCTTTAGCCAACCCCTGCGAGACTCTGCTGTAACCGGCAGACGGCGGCGCTGCTTTCCAATCTGGTTAGTTTACTCGCGATAGATTGCGTAAAAGGAGAGTTCCCGACATGTGTCTCGCCGTCCGAGGGATTACCCATCGGTGGATCGTGTGCCTGAACAGGGTAGCTTGTCGGGGCTCTTCGGTTGTTAGTCGATCCATCGATCAACGATGGAACGTCGTCCTTAACGATCCGCTTAGCGCCAAGAATATCCTACACCGCGATATTTGGATTTTCGTGTCGAGCTTGTTTCAGAATTTCGTTCTCGGCGTGCTAGGAAAATATTCGGGTCAACGTTTTACCAACTGTTCCACGAACTTCCATTCACCATCTGACGCCGAATGCTAAAATATCCGGGGCTACGAAGTTCGACGATTCCTTGATTTTATCTGCCGATGCCGAGTACACTCGAGCTCGATACACACGCGCGGCCAACGGAGCATAGTTCCGTCAATTTCGGCTAAGCAATCAAGCAAGTTCCGAAGCCAGGTTGTCGTCAGCCTTCGAGCCGGTTCCCGGTGCCATCATTGTTGACAGAGATGCGACTAGCCCGACGTAATCGCCGTAGTTTGCACGGGGATGCAGCTGCGATGACTAGTCGCGTGTTTCGCTCCATCTCTCCGGGTCTCTTGGAATCGCCTGCGAGCGGAAATTTCGTGCGGTTATTTGCGGGATGCGTGGCTAAACGCGACGTCGACCCGGTCCTCGTCGGGGCCGTCGCGTATTTTAATTGACCGCGGAGCACGGAGTCTCGGGGTTGGGTCGCGGAAAGAATCGTCGCGGGGTTGGGAAACGGTGAACGGTGGTTGCGTTTCGTCTCCGAAAAACAGCGGGAGGGACGCGGATAGGCAGCCGCAATGCGTCGAATAATGCACCGATGAGGAAAAAGGAAAAAATAGGAAGGGAGGAAGGGGAAGAAGAGCGAGTGTCACGCTCCGCGAACTGCCAGCTCTTTTTACTCGTTGCACGCGAATGCATTCCTGTCAAGCATACCGCACGCGTGTGTATTATGTGTTCGAATAAATTTGAATACGAAAGAGCGCGATGAAAAAGAACAGGGAAAAGCGGAGGGACAGGGAGAATGGTTGTTTCTCTTCAGACCCGAGTCGCTATCTCTGCCGGGGAAAATTAAAATAAATCGCGGCTCGCTTGGAAATCGACAGTCGAAATCGACAGCTGTCAATTAATCGACTGACCGTATCCTTCCGTTCCCGACGTTGTTGCCGGGATTTTATCTTTTAATTGGCGGGAGACATTGGCCTCGGCCGGATTAGCCGCGACTCTCCAGACTTTGAAAGATCAATAAAGCCTGCCGCTTGTGGTACACTCGAAACCTCGCTATCTTCCAGCTACGGCACTGCTCGACTTCGTGCAAGATTGCGTCCACTGTACGTCGATATTTTTCCCTGCCACGAAATACGTCGTGGCTGGCAGATGCGAGCAAGAAAGGGATCGCAAGGGATCGAGAGGAAGAGGAAACCCGTTTCGTCTCCTCTTTCAATACGCGAATTTAACGCGCGACGATTTGCCGGCGCGTTCTTCCTCGTTCCTCGAGCAGGGGTACCACGCGATTTCGTCTCGTCGTCGACGCGGGCATCGAACGGCAATTTCGCCTAAACGTTCTCCCATTCCGTCCCCGATGGACGCGTTTAATCGTCAGGCATCGCGTTCCCGATCTCTCCGTCGAATGGTTTTTATCCGAAATATTTGATCCTTTGACACCGCGCTGTGTTTTCCATAAACAGTGTACAACGCTGTGAAATACGGTAGCGAGCGCGCGAGGCCGCGTACGCGATAACGCGCGGAACGAAAGCGTCGCGGCTCGAACGGGCTAGTGAACTGTCAAAAGGGATAATTGCTCGCGGTGGAAAGGACGAAAAATGGGCGCATTTAAATGCCAAAGCGAGGAGTGATAAATTAATCGGCGCCGGACAGCGAGTTAATTGTTCCCTTCGGCGGTAACAAATGGGAATGCGGAGGGTATTATCGTTAGGCCGGGAAAAATATCGCCCGGATAAAACCGTGCAGTCGGCTTATAGAGATATATATTTAATTAGCGGCGCCGGTAGAGAGGGGTCCGTTCCTTTCTTACCGCAGACCCTTTTGTTTCACGCTGTTCCATATAACGCACACGCGTGCACCGCGATACGGGGAATCACCAAAGCTACGCGAGGGTGAAACCACCATATTGCGAACGTGCGTGGAGGGTATATACCTGAACACGCTGTTTCCATTCCGTTCGACAAACTAGACCGTCCCCTCTCGCTAACACGACCATGTACTACCAATTGCAGATCTTCCGTCGCGCTATTCTTCCGCGTAAACGCACTCTCGCAGACGCAGAGGGGAGAATCGACGGATTGATGTCTTTCGTCGCGACGTACGGTCGTCTGTGCCTCCGAAATTACGAAACTGTGCCACGCGAGCGTTCGTCTCCACTTTGGCCTCTTCCTTCTCGACCCGACTATTCCGCGTCCATGCCTCGTCGACCTGAGCTCGGAGTTATAAATTTCACGATATTCCCAACGAAACGTTTTCTCTCTGGCCGTTCCGCGTCAGACGCCACGTTCGGTCGATGGAGACTCCGACGGAGTCGCGTGTTTTCGAAAGGAACTTCGCCTCGGAAGGGAATACGACGGAAGTAATTAGTCGACTACTCGTCAGGCGACCTAGCCTCTCCTAGTCAGGCCTTTCTCGACTTTGCAGGCCACGATTCGCGTCGAAGATCAGTCGCGACTGATAACCGATCCGCATCGAGCCCGCGCTGTCTCTTAATTAAGCCGCGGGCCCCGCAACGCGATTTGCATACGTGCATAATCACGTGCGTGCGAGCATACTGCATCGTCTCAAGTTCGCAAGATTCTCGACGTGACCCCGCAGGGGATGACGAGATCCGCGAAGACGAGGCTACGCGTGTCGCTGGCTGATACGCCTGGTTTATGCACGCGGTACGCGCGCGTACGCTCGCGAGATGGAATTGGGTCAGGGAACGATGGAAGGTAACCCTATCGTGGAATACTTCCAAAGTCAGCGTCTATCGAACACGCGATCTCGAGATTCCCAATGGCCTCGAAGGACTAAAGAGGCCAAATGACAGAATGCCTTCCGTATATCAAAGTTCCATAGCTGGAAGCTTCCACATCCATAACCCGATAACTTCTATTCTCCGAGCGTTGGAAGGAGGACAGAACGCGAGGTACGAGAAGTCGTCGGCGCCACGTACGAGTCTTGGCCGGGTGAGAGGGGCTCGCTGGAGCCGAAAACAGGGATCCCTGAGGGATCGATGCGAGGAATGCATAGGAGGAGCCGCTGGCACGGGTCACCAGCGGCACGGGAAACCGGTGAACGATCGTGGAAACGAAATCGCGATGCGTGCAGCGATGCGGAAAACTCCGGACTCGTCGTCGGCAACGGAGAGCCGGAGAGACACGCCGTGGCCGAGGAAAGATCCGCTCCGCGTAGCTCGTGCGTTATAACTTTCTCGACAGCGGCGCTCCGCGGCGACGAGTGGCGGACGCGAGGCAAAAGCCGCAGGGCCGATATTTTCGCGAGTCGTTGCTGCTCGATTCCCGGCGGTCGGTCGTCGTCGAATAGCTCGAATTAATCGGGTTACACCGATTCTCGAAACCGTATATAGCGCTCCCCCGGCCGGAAGTTTCAGCCCCTGTTCCACTTCTATGGCAGATAAATTATTCGATCGCGCGACGGGTTTAATGGATCGTCGAAATTTTTCGTCTCGATAAGCCCCGAACGATCCCCCGCGCTTGTAATTCCTACGAGGAAGAAGGGCAATCGAAATTTTCGAACCGATGTAATTCCGGTGAACGATCGCGTGTCCGGCTGTCGCGCGGAATTACTCGTCGGATGATACGCGCAGGAATTCCGCCGCTCCGTCTTCTCCTCCGAGAATAGGTATCGAATAGAGGTAGAATTATCTGGATTCGCGTATGTACGGAGTTTGGAATATCGGAACGTACTCGATTTCGACGTTGTACCTCGTGTAACTCGGCTACGGGGAAGATACGCGGCGGAGACCGGTACGGTAAAATACGTGCGGTCAAGTGTAGCCGAGTTCCGAATCGTCGGAGCGGAATCGCTATGCATTTCGCGTTTCTCGCAACAAGGGGACGCTGGAACACGCCGGTATCGAGGACGAAAATAAAAATGCATCAGAGACGTATATCTCTGCAGAGGGAAACATGTCCGCCGGACGGTGGGTGGGCGAGGATCGCGCCGGAAGACAAAGCCTGAAAAGGAGGACGCGGTGGATTTCTCAAAAGAATCCATATACCGGGTTTATTCCGGAAAGCCGCGATGAGCTCACGTCCCATCGGTTTCTATGGTACACGATACACAAAGACCGCTGTCCCGTTTGTACATGTCCTTCTCCACCGTGGGGCCATTTTCTGCCGTTGGAATCTCGTCCCGACCGTGGCTCCTTGGTCGTCTGTTTCTCGCCAGCGTACCTACCTATGTACCTACCTACATCGACCGGTACTGATTTCCTACCGGCCGATAGCGATCCGAAATTAGAAAATGCCGGCACGCCCGAAGCGGAAACAATTATTTCGCGCCAAAGTCTCATGAAGTACGTGCGATGACTGCGGAAACGCGGCATCGGAAACGGCGCCACACCGCCATCGCGGCCAGGCTGCTGGACCGAATAGCTTTCTTATTGTTTCCTATTTCGCACGCGACTCTCTCTTACTCTCCGGTGTTCGTCCGGTAGGTTGGAACGTATATAACGTCTCAAAGGGGCCAGCGCCCAGGCACGCTGAAATATTTACAAATTTCTTGGTCGAAACTTTTCAAAGTCCACAGAGAGAAAGAGGGTGGAAAGGGACGATATACGCGGCGGGTGACTCTTGTATATCCTTCGCTGGTCCGTGTATCGAGTCGCTCTCGGTACCTGTATACCAGGCTAACAGAGACAAAGAGCTTGCGAATTTCTTGCGACAATCGGACCACCGACTCGACCCGACCCCGGCTGTTCCCGAAGCTAGCCAACTAGTTTAACTCGTTTCTCCAATCGCGTTCTTCACCCTGCGTTCCTACGCTCCCTCCATTTACGGATAAATATCGAACCGTTCATGATCGAACGACCGGTTGCTGGGTCGAGGTATCGGGCTTTTTGCCGCGCAAACGAGCAGCTCGTACGATTTCAATAAGCCCGAGCCGGTTACACGACGATGTACGCCGGAGATAGCGCGAGCAGGCACGCGGTCGACTTTCCGTGAAATATATCGAATCTCGGCCCGAGCGATTTTTAATGGCAATCTTAAATATACGATCTTCATGCGAACTTCTCTTTTTCACGTGGTTATGCAACCGAGCCCCGGCTAACCCGGGACCGGTTGGGTTTATTTTAATAGGAGCCCGCGAGTTGAAACTTTCATCGATAACATTGCCTGTTCCAGCGGACGGTTATAAAGTAGTTAAGTCCCGCTCGTATGATTTATGAACGACACGGCAAATCTCATTTCGCCTCTCTTTTTCTCCCCTCCCCCCTCCCTCTCTCCTCCCCTCCTTCTCCGTTCCCTGTTCTTTATTTCCCGTTTACCCTTCTTTTCCCAGGCTCCACCCTTTTCAACGATTTCCTTTCGTTTTTGCTTCCGTTCTCCGCGCGCAAAGATACGGCCAGTACGCACGGGAAGTTGGCCAGCCCCGCCGGGGGCTTAATTTGCTATCGGGGATAGATTATCAATCATTAAACAATTTTCGCGCGCGAGCTCGCGAAATCACAGACGGATACCTCGACGAAGCACCGGGGGTCCATTAATCTTCGACCGGTCGCGCGAAATAAAAACGTTCTCGCGCGTTCTTTCGTGCCATTTCCGCCCGCGTGTTCTCTATCGCGTTTATCTATCGTGGAAATTGTCGGATACCCGCTGAAAATCCGGCGATCGAAAGAACGAGCGATACTCGATTCGCGGCCGATTATTGAAACCGCGTCGCTGCGAAGTCAAAGGGCGTCGCGAAACGGTCGTCGACTCCGGTTGTCCACGAATACCCGTCGTTATTTCTAATCTGGAATAACGGAAGATCTGTCTGAGGCACCGTCTACACCGAGTGTATACGCAATGGCAGAGGACCGAATTAGCGGCGCGAGCGGAAGGAGAACGATGGCCGGCGTCCGCAGTAGAAACGGTCGGCGCCTTGTCAGACGCAGTTAAACGCTGTCTGCGTGGACCGAGCTATTCTCGGAGGCACTCCACACCCCGTTGAAATCGTCTCCTCCGCATGCACGTGCACGATCGCGACGATCCCGGCGAAACGTCTTCCGTTCAATTTTCCTCGTCGTAATTAAGAACGCTTACGGAGATAGGTCTTCGTGCCGACGCGATTCGCGAAAGGTCCACCGATGCTATTTAATAATTTCGCGCGAACGCAGTTGCCCCCCGACTCGCGTAATAAGATCTCATTAGAGCGTGTACGACGCTTTCATCTCGAACTGGAAACGCTTCACGCTCCGTTTCCTCCGCTTCTTCCGTTCCTTCGTCATCTTTTGCTCGCTCGCTCGAACGGAGATTGTGTTCGGTCCAAGTCAATGAGACCATTATTTCCGGGGATCAATCGAACGATTTTTTTTACCTCGCCCGCTTTTCCTTCCCTTCTTTTTCTTGCCGAGCGCGGATCGAGTATGCGCGATTTCGCGGTTCGAGGGTCGCGGGATAAAGACACGCGGAATTCGTTCCGCCGCGGTCGTTCCTCTTTCGCGCCTTCGTTAAGGGAACGTTTACCCCCCTCGTTCGCCGGCTCGTGGTCGTTTTCTGGTAACCTTTCGATTCTCAATGTCTCCCTCGTGATTTATTCATAACGGCGTCAAGCAGGGCCCCGGAAGTTACGCGATACGTTAAATATTTGTAAATATTCATCGTGACCAGGCCGCGATTTTTGCATGCTCTCTGTGTCGGGCTTGCAGCCGTATCGCGTTTGTTAGTCGGCCATTGAGAAAACCGAGTTATCGCCGAACATCAAAGCAGCCACGAGACGCGGGAGGCACACGACCACGAGGATCAATTAAATATTCAACGACGTCGTACTTCAGTCTCGTGACCCAGAAACGTGATATCGATACGGCAGTGATGCAATAGCGTGCAACGATACGACTCGTCGCGCATTCTTCTTTCTCTCGGATCGAGACGACATCGATCAGCTGCCGGTGGGTATACGCTAGCTGGTCGCTTCGCGAGCCCCGTTTTTGCGCGTCGAATCGACGACCCGCGGCGAACGGGGCTTATTTTTAATTACCCCCGTGACGCGGAACGAGTGGGTAAAAACGAAGAGTGGAAACAAGGGCGGGGAAAGGGCGGATGGGAAAAAAGCGACGAAAAAGGAGCGAAGGGAGAGAGGGGTGAAACAGGCGTCGCGGTGGTTCGCGTAATCTACCGAAAGTCCACGAATTACGCTTTTTAATACCCTCGACCTCGACCGATTACGTCGCAAAGATAGCATCGCGCGTCTTCTCGAATTTTCCCTCTTCCCTCGCTTTTTCCCGGGGATTTTCTCGCGGTATTCGCGCTTCCGCGGCGATCGTAGCTCGAAAACGGGTATTATTCGTGGCTCGTCCCCGCCGCTCTTTTCTCCCTTCCAACCCTTCTCCGTCTTTCACCGGCGAGTTTCCTTGCATCCAGCCTCGGTGCACGGAAACAAAGAGAAGACAATGGGAAGCACGCGAAAATTGGAGCGGAGCTCCATCGAAATCGCGGAAATTGTCGTGTCGTTTTCCCTGAAGCTCTTCGAATTTTCCGTGAACAATTTTCGGCATTCGAGTAACGGGCGGAGAGAGAGAGAGAGAGAGAGAGAGAGAGAGGGAGAAGAAGTCGGGTCCTCAAGAAATTTGCAGGGAAAATTCCCGGTTGGTTGGAGATCTTAAACGAGACGGGAGCGAACGTACCCCCGTTCGCCCTCTCGAGATTGTAAACAGTATAATAATGACCATTCTTATTAACATCCGGGGAACGCGAAGGGGAGAATTTCGCGAAAACTTGGCAGGACTCGCAGGCAGCTCGCGAGAGCCGGCTAATTAGCAATGCTAACGAAAGTTGGCGAAATAACGAAGGCCGAAATCCGTATCGAATTTAACGTTGTCGGTCGTAGCGCGGACGCGTGACGAGTGTCGGGGCGCGATGCTCGAGATTTCGTTTAAATCTCCGTAACGCGACGATCCACCTTTCTTTCCCTTTCTCGCCTCTCTGCATGGCCTCTCTCGTTCTCCGTTTCCACCCTCTCTCGGCCCCGTCGCCTTCTCGCCGCTCCGCCTCTGCGAACGGCGACGTCAGTCGCCGGAAGGAACAAGAAATTAATAGCGGTGGCTGCTAAGCAAAATTGTGCGCGGTATTACCTTCTTTAAAAGGTGCGCTGATTAAGAGCACCCTCGACCTACTTAACTCTTTTTCCAGAATAAAATAATCGTGAAATTAAACTCGCGATGACTGGGCTATTTGAAAGTTAAATCCGCGCCGTGACGAGCTAGAAGGGCAATCGTGTAACGTAACTAAATGTTCCTCTTCTGCCCCTACCCTCGCTCGTCTACTATCCTTTTGCCACCTTTCGCACAGCCAATCCTCCCTTTTCCTCGACGTGCTCCATTCAGCCGTGCCAACGCTTTTTGCCACGGCCCTGCCGCTGGTCCAAGATCTCTTCCGCTCCCATCCGCCACGAATAACGCGACGAGTTACGCGACGAGTCACGCGACGAGTAACGCGACGAGTAACGCGACGAAAACACGGTTTGTAGGACGCCGTTGAGTGCTCGTACGACGTTATTGTTCGCATAAATAAATACCGTACGTATAATAGAAGTGCCAAGCCATCTTCGATAATGGAGCTCTATTTACGTCGCGCTTCTTCTACGAGCATCCTGTCATCGGCCGATTCTTTCGCCCCATCGCGTCGCTTTTTGTCTTTTCTTCCGCTTCGGTTAACGTGTTAATCTATTACCGCCTGCCAGAATTAGCCACGCCGTTGTCCCACCGTCTCCTCCTCGCCGCTCCATTATTTTCGATTCCGCGCGAAAAACCTACCGTCCGAGCGAGCCGTCCAATTTTCCCGTAACGCGTGCATCCGCCTCGCGATCGATTAAAGACAGGCAAGCACCGACCGCCGTTACGAGCGTCGCGAGACCGAGCCATCGCGATTAATTACCCGCTTGGCAAATCCTTAACAAGTTTTAACGAGAAATCCTTTTTAATCGCCGTGTCGAACGTCGTTACCCGGCGCGGATTAGCGCTCGCGATTCGTCGAGACGGTATTACGGCCGGCAGTACGACGCGTGGTGGCTCGTCCACGAATCCGGAGTCTACGCGAAGCCAGCAAATCGCGTTTTCGCGGTCCACTTGCCCGTGCGAATGCAATTATCGATACTCCGATTATTTCGCTTACCCCGCGTAACGACGTTATCGTCCGATCAATCGTTGTTTGAACAACTCCAGCCACGACCACGACGACGACGATGGTGGCGACGTTGTCGGGGTCAAATTCTCGCCGCGTATTCGTGATCCTTCGTCCTTCACCTGTTTCCTAGGGACCAGCTGCTCCTTTCGTAAAGCAGTTGCTCAAATATCTCGAAAATCGCAGAACTCGCTGATCGATCGCGTCACGAACGCTCGCGACGCTTCTCGCAAGCGAGTCGATCCGCTCGCGTTTTCGGGCTGAAAATTGAACCGAATGGAACGACGCGTTAATTCGAGAGAATTCGCGGTTGATCAAGTACCGTCGTTCGATTTCGCTTCCTTCGGAGGATATCCCGCGATACATCTCGTCTTACAATCACCCGTAACCAATCTCGAATCCGTTAAAATGGCGGCGCTCGCGGAATTCAGTGGGACGAAACTGCAACTTCCGAGCGATAAGCGCGAGCGTTATCCTCTCGGAGATACTCGAGTCATCCGCAATAAAGAATCTGCTCGTTGCAGGGGTACGCCCTAGTAGTTTGTTTCAACCTTTCATCATCGCGAAGCGACGTAAGAGGCTTACGTCGGCGGAGGGTGCAAGCGACGGGGATGAGATATCGCGAGTTTCTCGCCTCTTAATCGGCTGGCGTTGCAAAATCGCGCGGTCAGCCGCGGTTTAGATCGCGCGGAGATGTTCGCGCTACGCTAGCATCCGTTGGATCTCGAAGCGGAGAGCAATTAATAGGGGATTAATCGAATTGGCCTGTGACTATGGTACACGGTCACGAGTCGACGATCGAAACGTCAGACGGAAAGGACATCGGTGGGTGGTCGAGTGGATGGTTGGTTAATCGGGCAGAGGGTAAAGCGTCGATACGCGTCGATTACGAGGCGTCGAGAACGGTGAGCAACGGGATAGGCGACGACGATCCGGGAAGCTTAGCGGGAAGCTTACGGGATAACCGATTCGTTCCGGCGGTCGTTTTCGAAGATAAAATAATTTGCAACGTAAATGGGGGCTAACGTGGGCGCGGGCGCGGATCGTAATGGAATAACGAAGCGCCGGGTATGATAATGGAGTGCGAGGGACTAGAAACGGGGATGCAGGCGTTGTAACGAGCGGCGCACAGCCGTTTAAGCAGCGAGCAAAATAACGCTGGACGCGCAATAACTTTATTCCGCGTAGAGTATTTCATATCTCCGGAGGTGGATAAGGAGGCGCGTGCAGGCGTGCGCGGCCCCGAAAACGAGCGAACGCGCGAGCGGCCGCCGTCTCACCGCTGCTCTTCTATCTCGTTTTACAGGGCGCCGCGTTAAATTTTCATCCCGCTAAAAGAATTACTCGCGACGAGACGTTGCTCTCTGTTCCTATTCAGACTCGCGTTTATTAAAATCACGGAAAGACGGTGTAATTACCACGAGACAGCTTCCTCCGGCTATAGAAAAACCGGCACCGAGTCGCGTCCTTCGCTTTTTCGGCTCTATCCTCCTATGTTTTCCTGCTTCTGCCCTCTCCTTCCTCTCTGTACGCACACGCATTACGCGTAAATATCTAGCCTACGGTAATCTCGCGTGAATCATTTTCCTGGCGGACTACGCGGCGCGCACCGGTAACGGACAATCCCTATTTTTCTGGCCCTTTCCCGAATTTGCGACCAAAGCCACACACACACACACACACACACACACGCATACACGCACACGGCTGGACGCTACAGGGAGGTTGCGTGCACGCAGCTGGGGCGAAACGAGGAGACGCGTCCATCCGCTGTTTTTCGGCGTGGAAATTTATACACGCGCGAGCCGAGGTGGCAGCGCGCGACCGTAATGAGGAAATATCGTTTCACGATATCGATCCACGCGGCGAAAGGTCAACCCTAGAAGGGGTTGCCGGCTGACAAACCCTCCGTCACAGGGACGCACACGTACACGGGCTAGCGAACACACGAGCGGCCGCCATGCGCCCCCTGTCGCTTATTCGCGCGCCGAGGCGAGCCGAGCCGCGTCGCTGCCGTACGCTGCGCTCCGCTACGACCGCGCCGCGTCTCTCGCGGATATTTTGATTCTCGTAATGAGACGGCCTCCAGGTGATTAACGCGAAAGCTCGGTGACAAGTGCTCGATCGAAGGACCGTGTTTCACGTTTTTCCACTCCTCTCTTTTCCCTCGCTTTTTCTCCCCCCTTTCCCGCGTCGTTTCGCGCCAGACGATGCCGCCATTTAAATATGAATTAACCGATCGATGGACGACGAGGACGACGTCGTCGACGTCGGTGTACGTTGCTGCACGGAAGAGAATTTAGCCGACTCGTACGATCACGCGGCGTCATGAAAATTCACGAGGGGTCAGAGGTCGGGGAATATCTCTCCATGTCCGAAAGAGT